>NW_025735090.1:0-2557 GCF_021292245.1 Micropterus dolomieu
ACTAAACTGGCATAAAAACCCAAATCTGGGACCAGTTTGACGCTGGTGTCAGAACAATAACTGAGTTTTGGTTCTAAAATAAATTATAAAAAATCCCTAAACCGTTTTTGTTAATTTAACATAGAAACCAGCACATTTTTATTTTGTTTATGGAAAGTTATGACTACAGTTAGGAGAGAAATCCGACCTGTCCCTACCGTAACTCCCTGTCAATACTTTCAATACTCAATGCTTGTGGGAACGTGAATGAAATAAGTATTAACTATGAACATGGATCTGCCGCCTGCGTGTCACTGAATCGCTGCTGAAAGGTGAATATCAGCTGGTAAACTGTTGAGAGAAGATGAAACTGTAAATCCTAACCAAACCAAACCTAGTTACTGCAGGGTGTCACAACGCAGGGCTTAACTGAACGGAAGTGAGCGCCAAGTTTGTTAAATGGAAAAAAGGGTTTTGTAGCAAAACATGTTCTTAGTAAAAAATGTAACTCGGGTATTATATTGGCACTAGTACTTTAAAGAGAAGTTTAAGATAAAATCCCCAAAGAGGCAGCAGGTTGAAGATGCTCCACAAACAGAGGTGGTTCTGAGATGTCTCTTCTCCAGCCCGTCCTCACCAGAGAAACCGTACAGGTCGATCATGCAGCAGCCTATTACGCCCCATATTTAGGTTTTTTGTTAGTGGCAGAAGAAGTCAGGTGACGTAGAACAAAGAGTGACAAAGCCTGTGTAAGGAAGTGGTGGATGGATGAGTCAAGTAAACTCAGGACTTTCACTCAGGAGACCAAAGTCTGAGTCCCATGAGGAGGAAAGTTAAAGTTCACATGTTTTGAGTTGAATAATGTTTTCTAGATGAGTTACGTAATGTACTTATTTTAACCCAAACTATGATCTTTTCCTAAACCTAAAATAACTACCACAGTTTCACAGTGTTAACCACGTGTTACACGTCACCTGGATTACGTAACGTAGCGAAGGTCCGGTACACCTGTCTCTGGACTGGCACTTGCCAACACTCGTACATGTCGTTTTGGGACACTTGACAGTCATCTTAGGTTTAGGTTTGAGGACGTGTTTGTATTCTCAGCTAGAAGTCTAACTGTGCATTCAGACCAAACGTGAAGCTGCGGGGAGCTGTGGAGGAGAGAGCGCCTGATCTCTTGGACATATAAACACCTGAGTCCAACTGGATTCTGCTCTGACAACTACGCCGTTTACCTACAACGTTTCAGACCTCTGACGTTGCGTTTTGTGGGCGCTGCTGTGAGCTCGCACACTCACACTTTGGCATCCGACTCGAGACAACCACTTTTCTTTTGAGGCAGGTTAGAGACTTTATCCTGTCAGTTTGTCTCTTTACAAAGACAAGTGCTGCAGTATGAGAGTCCTACCTGAAGACAGGCTGGTAAGTCTTCATGTTACGCCATACGAGAACCACATACAACAATATTTATCAAACTGGATGGACTTGATGAATTTAGCGCGAGGATACACATGTGACAACGTCCGGTTTTCAAAATAAGGTGTCTGTGCAGGATGGAAATAAGTTTAATTGGATTATATTCACAGAAAGTATAAAACATATTACAAGTGCCCATTAAAAGTAAAAACAACAACAATAAAATATTGGGAAAATTACTCTACTTTCTATTCTTTGATTTAGGGTTGCTGGAAAAACATTAAATAAATTAGTTGACTTTTATTGCTGTTTCATCACCATTTATAGCTCTACAATGGGTTTATGATCAAATAGTTTACTAGAGCACAATATTGTTTTTTTTATTATTTATTCCCCTTGTGTGTATTGGAACAAAACAAAACAAAGAAGGAAAAAAGCTAATTGGACATAATTGCACACAAAACCCCCAAAATGGGCTGGACAAAATTATTGGCACCCTTTCAAAATTGTGGACAAATAAGATTGTTTTCAAGCATGTGATGCTCCTTTAAACTCACCTGGGCAAGTAACAGGTGTGGGCAATATAAAACTCACACCTGAACGCAGATAAAAAGGAGAGAAGTTGACTTAGTCTGTGCATTGTGTGTCTGTGTGTACCACACTAAGCATGGACAACAGAAAGAGGAGAAGAGAACTGTCTGAGGACTTGAGAACCAAAATTAAAAAAAATCTCAAGGTTTCAAGTCCATCTCAAGAGATCTAGATGTTCCTTTGTCCACAGTGCGCAGCATTATCAAGAAGTTTGCAACCCATGGCACTGTAGCTAATCTCCCTGGACGTGGACGGAAGAGAAAAACTGAGGAAAGGTAGTCCGGATGGTGGATAGGCAGCCACAAACAAGTTCCAAAGAAATTCAAGCTGTCCTGCAGGCTCAGGGTGCATCAGTGTCAGCACGAACTATCTGTCTACATTTGAATGAAATGAAACGCTGTGGCAGGAGACCCAGGAGGACCCCACTGCTGACACAGAGACATAAAAAAGCAAGACTACAGCTTGCCAAAATGTACTTGAGTAAGCCAAAATCCTTCTGGGAAAACGTCTTGTGGACAGATGATGCCAAGATAGAGCTTTTTGGTAAAGCACATCATTCTACTGTTTA
>NW_025735091.1:0-2517 GCF_021292245.1 Micropterus dolomieu
AAATTGAGAGTTTGTAATCTGGCATAAGTTATTTTTTAGTCTCTGCTTATCTGAATAGAACATGAGGAGCAGAATGAGTTTCTGACTTTTGAAAATAAGAGCCATAGCCGCCGGCTTTACATATTTATTTGGTAGCAAAGGTTGGACAACACAGC
The DNA here is from genome assembly GCF_021292245.1 of Micropterus dolomieu. Taxonomy (NCBI): domain Eukaryota; kingdom Metazoa; phylum Chordata; class Actinopteri; order Centrarchiformes; family Centrarchidae; genus Micropterus; species Micropterus dolomieu. The sequence goes on from NW_025735091.1 coordinate 156, forward strand.
TGGGAAACTAAATTATGTATTAACATCTAATGCTGATTCCTCTTCATAGGCCAAGCGTTCTAGATGAGGAAAGGGCAACAAGGATGGCAGATGTATAGCTCTGCAAGTGCCTATTTATCCTGCTGAAGTCCGCAGAGCCAGAATAAATACTTCCTACTTTACATGTGGATAAGAATAGTATTCTGGGTTCGGGATTTGATTGAAAGCACTGCTATCTAATCTATGATAAATATTCATCACATGGCCTTTTTTATTCAATTGTTGTGGAGCCCAGAATTAATGGGAATTTATCTGGTCAGCTCCAAGATGTACTGTAGATTTGTGACATTTGTATGCCTTCTGTGTTGTAGTCTGGGAGGGTTTTGCATCCCATTGTGACCTGCAGTCACAATACGCAGTGGTCAAAACTATGCAGATTTTCTCAGAATAAAGCTGGTTGTGAAGAATTATCCAAATATTAAAGATTTATTTTACCCTCAGTCAGACATTTGAAGAATACATGTTGTCAGTCTTTTCCTTTAAAATCCTCCTCCCTACTCTTTTCTGCGATCTCTCAGGTAGGAATTTTCCAGAAGTGTTTCTGCAGAACTGTGGAATGCTGACAGGATGGAGCATGTTTCTGGTTCTCGCACGATTTGCAGAATATACACAGTTTGTAGGAACTCAGGAAGGAACTCAGCCATAAAAAGTGAACTTGGATGAAGTTCACTTTCTGCTAAGTTTTATATATTAGCACAAACATTAACAGTCCATGGATTGTAGTGGTAGGATGTTAACTTTGTCAATGTTAAGCACATTATCTGAATATAGCCCTTTGTTATAACCATTCATATTAAAGTGAAATTGAAATTGCAGACTAAAGTTTTACCAAAGAACTCAGACAAACATTTAGGCTGACTCACAAATGAATGTTTTGCTTTCACCTCCTCCTCCACCTTCATTCCTCACACACTGAAGTATCCTACTGAGGTTACTGCAGGAGTAGATGATGCCTTTATTTTCTCCCGAACGATGCTGACACAGGGCAACATGAGCTGCAGCTTTGTAAAGCCTCTTGTCCTGTGTGATCAGCTCTGGTTAAGTCACTGGACCTGCCTGCCTGTGAAACCTGATCCAGTAGTGAGATTTTCTTTGAAATGGAAAGGTAATACAGTTTGCCTGCCTCAAGCATAGATAACAGTTTGGGGCTTCTTGACTCTCTCTATTATGTGGGAGTACCATCAAAATGCATCAGTGCAACACATCTCCGTGGAGGTAATGGGATCTGAGTCCCTGATAATGGTGTACAATTTGAACGCTCATTTTGGCAGGGTAGTTAAACTCCAGCAAACACCAGCAAAGTTTGACCATTATCTCCCTCGATGCTTATAAAGATTAGCAGAAATCCCAGAATTAGGCAAACATGACCTCAATGTCCTCTAATAAGAAAAATACTTAGTGAAGAGTCATCTTGGAATTACTCTATTTATTCCACTGCAAAATGAAACAAAGTGAGTTACGAAAGGACAATAACAATCTCAGCAGCAAAACTACACTGATGACCTGCAGAAGGATCATCAAGTATTTGTTTTGCCTGGCCAAATGAGAGACTGTGCACTTGTGCGCCATCTACTGAAGCAGAGAGGGTATTGTAAATGGGTAAAAGCTTAAGTACACAAGAGGCCACTGTGTTTTCAGGCAACTGATAGAACTCCAAAACATGTGAAATGCAAGAACACAGTAATTTTCTTACAGTAAATGTTTGCTGCACAAATTTGTGTACATTTTTTGGACTTTCCTCTGATCTTTGCTGTTTTTAATATGTGAAATGTTTCACATAATTTTACATCTTTTTGCTTTGAATGTTTTTAAAAAACATCTGAGACATTTAGAGAACTTTCATTTGATTACTATAGAATTCATTGTGTGTCCACAGTGTGTGCCTGGAGAAATGTGAAATGAGCAGCCTACCCAGCCCCTGTTTAATAGATTCCAACTATTTCTTCATTTTTTGACATCTAATTTAATTTTGCTCTTTAACTCATCCTAATACACGCTTGACACAGAGTGTGAACACAGTGTGAACCAGCCCTATGATTTCACACCAATGCTTGACAGAGGTTCCTCATTATTTTAATCAAACAAGAGAGAATAAAGACTTTGGTCTCTGCATTCAGAGAAAATGTCTTGAATTGCACAACAGTTCAGAAAAGTTCCATTATAAAAACAGAACATATTTATGTATGTAGCAATTATTTAGGGTCAGGGAACTGTTGACTACTCTGCAATTACACACATATTCATACACTTTCTTTATAATCCATGGATGTGACTGTTTCTCTCTCTCTCTCTCTCTCTCTCTCTCTCTCTCTCTCTCTCTCTC
>NW_025735092.1:0-2455 GCF_021292245.1 Micropterus dolomieu
GCAGAACAACTTCTGGTTCAAGCAAGGAGCAAGGAAATGACAAATAACGGAATTGAGAAGCACCCAGAGAGAAAAACCAGAGCCACAGCACTGGCTGTGACAAATGTTTTAATGTTACTGGAGTGCCGGCAAGCAGACAGAAAGCAGCATTATCATTCATTTGGAGTCATGTTTTTGTCCACCTGAATATTAAGGCATGTATACCCAGAAGACATTGACAGAATGACGACAGAACAGATACAATTAAAGCTGTCTACACGGGCTGTGTGATTGCTCGCATCTTATATTCACTCTACTTTTAGTGCTGCACCAACTCCTTAGGGAAATATCTGGCTAGCTACTGAATGCTCCACCATGTAATTGTCACTAGTAGCTAATTTTTGTGATTGTGGTTTTTGGTGCTAGCCAGAGTACAGTGGGTTTATCAGAGCTTTATTCTTGCAGAAAACAGCTTCCTGTTAGACTGGTGCAAAGTAAGTATGCAGGGCAAAAAAACAAAACAATGAGCCTATTCTAAAGTGCTCTGTACAGCTGAGGGGACGTCAGTCACAATTTTCATTGGGTTAGACACTATATAAGACCCCTTTGACTTTACACAGTAATTTAAGCCATTGGTAATATTTTAGTATATGTTCAGGTGACTTGCAGGACTATAAAAGAAGAGATCATAATGGGACCTTCTTAGCTAGATAAAATATCAACTATAGAAACTAAAATTATGTGTTGGACACTCCCATTTAGCAATTACCAAAAGAATGTGAGGTCGGGTATCTACGTGTCAAACTACAGAATTCATTAATATGCTGCCACCTTTAAACATCCCATGTGCATATTGAATTGTCCACCGTGTGAGACCGCCTGAATAGCTACTAATTAGCCTGACGTCTTAAAGCCATCAAAACAGCTTTATGTCCAAATAAATGCACCCGTACCATCTGTGTGGGCTTCCCCAGACAATACAGCAGGCAGTGATGTGTCTCAGTGTGGGTGTATTTTGATGCAGTGTTTTTTTAAAAGTATCTACCATTATACCTCCCTGAGGTATTCCAGTGTTGTTCCTTTGTGCTAATTGGCTTAATTACATGCAGTCTATTGTGGAGAGAGGGGACCCATTCAAGTCCCTTAGTTGCTCGTTCTGTCTGGCCTGCTTACTTTGTTCATATTGTTAGGAGCTATACATTAGAATCAACTCCATCAAACACATCTGGGTCTTCTCATTCTTTGAAACACGCATTTATTTACACTCACAGATACTTACTTGGGGATAGGCACACTTTGCATTGCAAAATTCACATACTGCTACAACTCTTCTTCTTTTCTTCTTGTAGTAGTACCATGTTATGTAATTATCATGTAGTTAATATACATTAATCAGTGCAGGTCAATGCCAGTCCTTCATGCTGTCAGTCATGACTTATATAAAATGCTTTAAAATTAGGATCGCAAACACAGTATTAAGCGTTCACATATAAATACAAAGGTGAGCTGACTAGTTTATGAACTTCAGAGTTGATATGTTGAGCCTTTCTGAGTACAACTGCTGTCTACTTCAGACCAGTATTAATTAATATACATTGCATCCTTCACTCATAAAAATACACTATGTCAGCTGAATCTAGACAGTACTACTTTGATCTTGAACAATGGAATCACTTTTGTACGATGTTCATGTGCCATCAAGCATCCGTCATATTTGATACCGAGTCTTTAATTTTTATCTTTAGCAATGCTAGCAGCTTGGCTCTAGGTATAGCAATGCCTATCTCTCATTTGGTTGGTCCACCATTTTGGTGCACACTGAAATTTCTCCACAAAAATTGGATGGATCCACAAGTGGGTACGGCAAAACTTTAATTAGGACAGTATCCATGACCTCAGAAGCTGTTGCTTTGCGGTTTATTTTGTATTTGTCTACCTTGTTTTACTGTCATTATTTATCATCATAAAGTCTCAATCCTAAACACAGATGTGCTAATTCCACAGTTTTTCAAAAGAGATCTACTTTATGAGATCATTGGTTAGCAATTCATTCCAAATGCCTAACTATGTTGCAGGTAGCTGTAGCCATTGTGTTGACAGGGTACCTGAAAATAATCGAGTCAGCACAGTAGCACTCATGTACTATATCCACTGGTTGATTACTGCTCATAAGCATGTCAAAATCTTTCCTAATTAACTACCTCCTGGTCATTATACTCCAGTTCACTGCCTAATTGACCTTTTTCAGCTCACACTGCAGTTTTTTTCTCTTTTCTTTTGTGGTCTTGTCTCAGTTCAGTGCAAATAGCATAGTGCAGTGGGAAGCACTAATTTGATATAATTTGCTCTGACAACGTTCTGTAAGGTCCAGAATCAATACTGTACAGACCTGGCAGCTCTGGTTTGGGTATTTATTTGAGCTGATATACTAAGCAGGGATGTAGCATAGGGTTAAAAAAGCACCCTTTGTTTTACC
>NW_025735093.1:0-2455 GCF_021292245.1 Micropterus dolomieu
ATATATATATATATATATATATATATATACTGAGATGTATAAATAATATATACTGTATATAATAAATTGAGTTTCTTGATATTATTTTATCCCAAGAAAACGTTTACTTCACTTTAAGAAAATATTTTATCTGTCTAATCAGAGTCACAGATGAAAAGTAATCAGTGATGTAAACACACCAACGCCGTTTAGTTGTTCACTTTTGGCGTCTCTATCTACAGAGCTGTCAATCACAGCAGGAGTGCCAGCTTCGTCCAGTCATGTTGTCTCCACCATGCAGACAACATGTTTGAACAACCTGATCAATAAATTCATCCACCAGCTGATCACAGACCAGGTAGGTGACGTCATGATGATGTCACACAGGTAAGAACCAACAGAATAAACAGAACTGGACTCACCCTGCAGGCTCTGCTCCGCCAGCTGATGGAGGACTGATCCACAGAGACCGAGTGTGTGTTGCTGAGCAGTAGAATTTGTCAGGAATGTTGCTGACCAGCAGAAACACACACACAGTCAGGATTTGATCAGGGTCCAAAGCTACAATTGTTCCAGTCCTCCAGAGTCCGCTTGGGCTGCAGACTAGACTGCTCTGAAAATGACCCACAATGCACAACGATGCAGATGTGACGTTGTAAAACAACAACCACTAAAATAATAATATGGACCATATTTCTGTTTGAAGACTTTTGCTTTATTGTTGATGCAGCGAGCTCTCATGATGTTCAGACGGTTGAATACTTTGGGTCAGTTTGTGTGACATCAGGTAAACCCACAGCAGGGGGGGCCTAATCCGTCCCCGAAACAAAAACATTTGGTCCCCTGAGCGAAGCTGCAGTTTGCATCAAATAACGACAACAAGACGCACATCAGAGACCTGGACTGGGTCCAGGCCTGGGCTGGACCGGGTCCAGGTCTCTGAGTCTTGCAGTGCAACCAGTTTCAGAACATAAAACTTAAACACAGTGATGTCATACAGGTGAACACACACCTGCGAGCCCACGCTGACCTCTGACCCGCAGGTGTGGGCCTGAGCTGAGAGCAGATCTGTTGCTAAACGACACAGCAGCTGCACACGGCGCTCTGGATGTATTGATTAAGGCTTTGTGAATTTTTAGATGCTGCTCATAATCTCATCGTGCCAGAAGCCTCAGGACGCCTCCGGACGCCTCAGGACGCCACGGTCCGTCCGGTCAGGTGACTTGGAATTCGCCTCTCAGAGGACAAACTTTTGAGTTCAGGACAAAATGTTCCAGTGCTTCTTTGACACAAACGAGGACAAACTGATGTGTCTCTTCTCGTCCTCACTGGTGTCTTTCAGTCGGGCATCTTTGTTGTGTTGTCATCGTGGCATCCATCAGATCTGTTGATGGAGACATGCAGCCGTTTGATCCTGACGCGTGTCCGTCAGTGAGGACGTCTCGCCGATTCAGCTCCATCGATTCAAACAACTTTTAAACTGGGAAGGTAAAGCGAGGAAAAAGAAAGAGTGATGATAGCTTCTCAACATGACCACAATGACCACATGGACCACATGGCCACATGGACCACAATGACCACATGGACCACAATGACCACATGGACCACAATGACCACATGGCCACATGGACCACAATGACCACAATGACCACATGGCCACATGGACCACAATGACCACAATGACCACATGACCACATGGACCACAAAGACCACAATGACCACATGGCCACAATGGCCACATGACCACATGGACCACAATGACCACATGGCCACAATGACCACATGGACCACAAAGACCACAATGACCACATGGCCACAATGGCCACATGACCACATGGACCACAAAGACCACAATGACCACATGGCCACAATGGCCACATGACCACATGGACCACAATGACCACATGGCCACAATGACCACATGGACCACAAAGACCACAATGACCACATGGCCACAATGGCCACATGACCACATGGACCACAAAGACCACAATGACCACATGGCCACAATGGCCACATGACCACATGGACCACAATGACCACATGGCCACAATGACCACATGGACCACAAAGACCACAATGACCACATGGCCACAATGGCCACATGACCACATGGACCACAAAGACCACAATGACCACATGGCCACAATGGCCACATGACCACATGGACCACAATGACCACATGGCCACAATGACCACATGGACCACAAAGACCACAATGACCACATGGCCACAATGGCCACATGACCACATGGACCACAAAGACCACAATGACCACATGGCCACAATGGCCACATGACCACATGGACCACAATGACCACATGGCCACAATGACCACATGGACCACAAAGACCACAATGACCACATGGCCACAATGGCCACATGACCACATGGACCACAAAGACCACAATGACCACATGGCCACAATGGCCACATGACCACATGGACCACAATGACCACATGGCCACAATGACCA
>NW_025735094.1:0-2410 GCF_021292245.1 Micropterus dolomieu
AGTGTTTCTTGTGAGCCTCATACTGTGCAGGTAAAATAAAAAAGTATGACTCAAACTGCTAAAGTCAACTTTAACCACAAAATCAAAAATATACACCACCATGTGCAATATGATGTGTTTATGTATGTGTGTGTGAGCTTGTGGCCTGGTTATGTATTTGCCCCTCCATAAGCCACCGGATCATGCACAAAACATAGGCCTACACGCACAAGAAAAAGCTGCAGTCTGGTCTCTCTCATTGTTGCACACTTCGATTTCCACAACACGGACTTGTGGCTTGTGAAAAAATTGTGAAATGCTATGATTTGCTGCTACTTTTGGTGATATTCATATTATTCTTTCATTTCTAATGGTTACCTGTAGAGGAATCAGTTATATGATTACCATTTTTTAAAAACTGTCAGTCGTGGTTTCACCTGCACCTACCGTATTTGCATCAAGTTAGCATCAGCCTAATGTGTGGGGAGCATAGACTGTATAAAAGAAGTGGGGAGTGCCTGTGGTGTTGAATACACTTCTGTCAATATCCCCACTGAATGAGTCATTGAACCGGCAGTGACCTTTTGTCTTGAAAACACCTGCTCAGCAGAGAATAATAAATATCAGAAGAAAATAGAACAGGTAAGGTCACATAAGGTAAATCTTTATTATCCCCGAGGGGCAATTTGTTGCACAGCCAGCGGTTCAATCAAGTAATGTCCCAGGTATGAATCCATTTTAACGTCTGTCTATTCAAACGTCTCTGAACTGGCTCTGGCTGTCACTGTATTAGGCACCTGGGGAAATGAGAGGAAGGGAAGGGTGGATGGAAAGGTTGCTTTTCTCTGATGAATCATCTTCGGAAGTATAGACGATCTTTGTCAGCGGAGGGGACCACCGTCGCCTAGCAACCAGCTAAAACAAACTGCACAGAGGCCAGCAGCGTTAGCCAGGGAGCTAACCAGCCCGACCAGACTGAGCAGGATTGTTTTTCAGCGGAAAATATGGTGAAACAGACCATTCAGATATTTGGTCGAATTAAACCCTCTAAGAAAACTAAGGCGGTAAGTGGATAACTGAAACTCAGCATTTAGCTAACGATATAACGTTACGGCAAGTAATTAAAATAAATGCTAGATAGGATGTATATAAGCTATCAAATGTTGCCGTTAAATGAACGAGACATCTTTAAATACAAATCTTCCAGGTTTATGGTCCATTACGTTATTTATCCCAGTTTAGAAAGGTATTTTCTCACAAAACAAAAGGTTTGAACTGCTAAAAAAATCAGCCTGTCTGGACAAAGCTATCGTTACTGATGCTGTGTTTACATTTTCTGACGTTACACTTTCAGAACTTTTCACTTTTTGTGCTTGTCATAGCAGAAACAGCACATGTGTAACTAATGCCATTAATAATGACATAATGATAGTGATCAAGACTTTTTGATGCAGTGCCAGGGCCCGGGAAGTGGCACACCTGAAGGGAATGCAATGGAGTCCTTCTTACTACTGTTTTCAAATACACAACATTTGCACTGTAATGGGGTCTGTGTTCTCACTCCATACAGCAGGCAACCTGAAAATTCAGAAACACTGTAAAGTGAACCTTTTATAATATTAACTTACTAGGCCCTCTTTATTAGATACACATATGAAGAAGAAAAAAATCAATTTCCATGGGAAACACCCTGGCAGCACTTTCTTCTCCCTGAAGCCCAGTTTATTGTCTGAGCACAGCAACTATAATCATCAGATTACTTTCTCTGGCACGTTAGCTTGAGCTGACAATATCCAGCAAAATGAAATGAGCACAGCTACCTCCTTAGGGCTATTTGAGGTTCTGCACATGTCCATGTGAAGACAACAGAACAAGTGGTGGTCAGGAGGAAATACTGCAGGAAGGGTGACCGTAAAAAACAACAACAATTCAGCCATTTAGGTGTTATCTTTCTTTCCTGGAACCCCGGGGAGTTGTTTTTGCATCAATGCCCATTGGAAACATACGCCACAACATATGTTGAAGCTTGAAAACATAGGGCGGGGGTGTTTCGATTGACCCAGCCAGCCTCACTTTAAATGCCCTCTGCTGCTAAGCTCAGTCTATATTGGTTTAATGTTCGACAGTTTTTCTTGTCTGAGACTTTTGTGAGCAGAGGTGAATGTGTAGTGCTTGCCTACACTGTACACTGGTCATGACTGATTGTTCACTTCTATTGCTTTCTGTAGGATAGGCTTAAATGCTTCATAAACTCCATCCTTTCATTTTGGAGCTTGCACTATCCAAACCACAAGTGGCTAAACTTACACTTTTGATTCAGCATGATATATTGTCATTGTGTTTAAGTTGGAATGCATGTATTGCACCACATACCACAACAACATACAAATCACAGAACATATAGGAGACTATTTCTTCAAAACAGTAGAAG
>NW_025735095.1:0-2588 GCF_021292245.1 Micropterus dolomieu
GTCCCAGGATTTATTATGCATTTCTTCTTCTTCGTTGCATGATTTAGAATAATAAGGTGAGAAATGGGTCTATTCTGAGTTCATCCTGCACTGCAGCAGCTAATAAAGTCCATTTAATCCCAAAAACGCTTTTCTTTTAGGCAGGCTGGAGCAGAAAACAACTCACCTTTCTCAAGTTGTACAGTAATGTCACGTGTATGAAGGTGGATCAAACAAGCTAATCTTAAATGTCAAAGTAGAGAGGAGCCTAGTAGGCCTATTTATTTTCATTCATTACACAATATGAAAAAGCTATGCAGACAGTTGTAAAGAAAGAACATCTTTTTCTTCTGTTCTCTACTTGTTATAGTTACACAGTATTAGGGGTGTGGGCTATTGTCATTACTTCTGATGCTGCTATTATTGATTATTATTATTATTATTACTGACTACTACTATTTTGTTGCTGCTAATTTCACTTCTGATGTTGCTATTATTAAGTATAAATTCAGATATGGTTGCACTACGCACTTTATGATGCTCCACCATGCTCACTCTACGTTACAATAAAGGATCTGCTCTGTCTTTGTCTTGTGTTGTGTTGTATCCTGTCTTGTCTTGTCAGCTGATTATTGTGATCTTGCTTTGTGTTTTTACCACTGTGGAGAAACAGCATCCCATTCATTTGGTATGTGGATGAATGACAATAAATTAACTTGAAGCGTGCAGTCTTTGACAGAGGAAGAAGTAACCCTGTTTCTCTGGATGGGTTATGAAAATAATTCCACCACAATCAAAGTTCAAAAGTGAAGTGGTCTCAGGTAACTTTCTTCTCCTTTGTTCACAAGTTTTTAGAAGTATCTTTGATTTACCGTGGCAGGTGGTTCTTCCTGTGGAGCAGACGCAGCTCACTGTGCAGGTTAGTCATGAATAAATGTGTGGCTGGAGAGGTGCGTTACAGGTCATTCTTCAGTGCCCCTCTGAGCTGCTGTCTCCTGCCCCGCTGCCCCTGCCAGGCCTACATCACCAGCCCCTTACCCCCACCCATCAGACAGCCAAAGCTGTGAGGGGACCCTGGTTGGCGAAAGGTCAGGCTCCAGCAGTGTTCAACTAGCCGTCGCTGCCCATAGAAGGAGCTGCGGCCTTCAGAAGGTTTTAATCATGTGTTTTTGGCTCGGGGACTGCTGGAGATGCTGTGTGGAGGAGAAGGTGGAGGGGTGTTCAAGAGCCACAATCAGGAGAGGGGTTTAAAAGCCTGCAGTGGAGCTTTACTTGAGTCCCAGCCAATCTTGATAAGTCACACTGGATTGAGGGTTGCACACTAGCACTTGCTTGCGGGAAACGTGTTCCTGAAACCTGTACACTATTTTATTGTGCTCTTTGGGCAAAGCATTTTCTGTGTCAAAGATAATTGATCATTTAAAAGAACACTGCAGTGTTTTGAACAACTTCAGAAGGCAATATTTGTATTTATTTCTGTACTTATTTCTGCATTTCTACATGCAATTATTTCTGCATTTCTACATGCATTTATTTCTGCATTTCTACATGTATTTATATATTTATTGATTTATTTCTACATTCATTTATGTATTTATTTATTTATATATTTATACATTTATTTATTTCTGTATTTCCACATTTCAACATTTATTTTTCCCTGCGCCTGTATGCTAATAGAGTGAGTGGTGCCAACATCAGTCTGAAGCAGGATTGGTTAGCTGGGGACCGCATCGCAAACCAGACAGAAGTAAGCGATTCATCTACATGACCCAAGCCAGCTACACAGTAGATTCCTTTAGTCAAACATATTCAGTGTCAAGCTACATGGATTCTTCCATGGCTAATACAACAACTGCTAGAGAAAGATTCTTCCACTGTTGGTGTAGTTTTTCATAGTTAAAAGACTTGGTGAAAGAATTACTCTGGGAAGGCCTGCCCAACTCCTTCTCTCGGATTTCAACCTTCAACCAACCGGATTTTTTACTGCGCCATTTTCCTCGTCAAAAGTCTGTGGTAAGTGACTTATTAAATCATTGTTTTGCATTTCAATAGAAGCAGCAATGTAGAATATTGATGTCCACCTACTCTGCAGCCAGTTGTATGTCTTAAAACATAGAATTCCGAAGGGCTAACGTGAAAGAGTTGATGGCTAACGTTAGCTCCAATGTGCCATTAAATGGACGAGCAAAAGTAAAAAGCCTAAACTTAATCCAACCTGCTAAACTATATTTCAATTTAAAAAATAATTTAATGCAACATAACAACTTATGCTCCAGCAGCAGGACCTTAACATAACGTAATGACGTTAGCTTTCTATAGGATAAGGTTCCAAGTTTCTCAAAACCCCAAAATTCCGGAGCATAACATACAGGTAACATTATCCAGTCTAGCTTGTGCTTTAATGCAGACCTCATGTCCCAAGAGTCATTTAAAACTTATCTAACTTGAAATGTGATGAGTAAGAAAACTAATGTTATTAGTGATAGCACCGAAACGTCTTAAACTGGCCAGGGACTACAGTGTAAATTACTGTTCACACACACACACACACACACACACACACACACACACACACACACACACACACACACACACACACACACACA
>NW_025735096.1:0-2374 GCF_021292245.1 Micropterus dolomieu
GAACACTTGGCAGTCTGCTCACAGATTATCTAGCGGCACAGAAAAATCAGCGGCATCTTGTCTCCATAATTAGCTGACACACCTTAAGCAACATGATTGCACACTCCCAATAAATCAGGAGTTCAGAGACACATTCATCCAATGAAAGATGTTTCACTTTTCCAACTTCTATATGGCCCTCTGCCATATTTCCAGTTAACCCCTCCTGCCCCATAAACTAAGCAGCAATTTGATCATGTGCCAGGCCTGTTGCTTGCTTCCTATAAATGTTTCGCATCATTGCCTATTGAAGGACATTTATCAGACAGAAAATAGCAGCATTCAATGGGACTTACCTTGACTTGTTCACATAACTCAGCTAGCCGGGCCTCTAAGTCGAGTTGCTCTGAGGAGGCAGAGGAACAGTATTACTATATGTTTCATATTTATTAGTAATTCATTTAATTATACAGAAGGTTTTTAGAAGAACCCGTTATACAGACTGAATAAGGAGGTGGTGTGAGACAGCACTGGTGTCAGAAAGTACTATTTATATGACATGACCAGAGAGACTACAAATTCTACAGAACCACGTACAAGACGGTGACCAAGGCCTAGTTGTTAAGATGAAAAGAAAGACTAAGTATATATATACAGTAGTGAAAAGATGGAATGACAGCAGTTTAAGTATATTGTCTCTGGAAAGTGGGACATGTGTAGAGGACATGGTGTTTTCTACAAGAAGGAAACTGGAGTGAAGAGGAAAAGGGAGAGGAAGGCAGGTTGATTTGAGGTACTGAGGGTCAGAACATACCTATGTAGACGTGCCTTTGACTTCGGGGATATGGTCTTCTGAGTACTCTCTCATATAGGACTTGCATGCTGGGCTTGGCTAGTAAGATTGCACATATAGGCATATTTAACCTTTTTATTATTTGGTCCTCTGGGATGGGTTAATATCTATCCACTTGTGTAGACTAGGTTTGGTGAGCCATAGTTACAAATGATGAGTTGCGTTTGGGAGCTGTTACAATTTGCCTTTAGCCTACTGGTTAACAGATGTATCTGCTGAATGGAAGTATGAAATTGTAAGTATAATGAACTAAGATTAGTTTGGTTAGATCCCTAAATTAGCTTTGTGGGTTGCTGGTTGTGTAGCCTATTTAAAGGGTAGAATGTATTAATGTGTAGGGATCCGGTGAAATGACATGAGCACACAACAAATTTGCAGTATGCAACAAACACCAATGCTGAAAAGACAAAACAATGAAAATCCATCCAAAGCAAAAAATTAATCAGAAGGTACTGTAATGTGTAACCCTGAGTATACTTCTCAGTGCTTGTGAGTTCATAAAAAAAAAAAAAAATTGTTGTAAGAGTTGATGTGAAGCCACAGAGCAGTTTACCTAATTCCATACGATGGGAGGAAGGCAGGTCCTTGGTAATAGAGGTGAAGTAGCCAAAGAGGCTCTGGTAGGCTAGTAGGAGATTGGAGCAAAGACTATGGTGCAGACTGAAGGCATGCTGCAGACAGTGGTCAGATACCACGAATGTCCTGCCCTGAGGATCACGAGAGACACAGAGCAGAGGCTATAGATTATCTAATTCTGCAAACAATATTACTGCTGTTCTGAACATGCTAAGCAGTTAAACAACTGGTTCGTAGCCACAGCCACGAGAAAATGACAAACTATCCGACACAGCAACATCATTCAGCCTAATGTTTCCGCCAATTTAAATTCAGCATTATATCTGAAGTCAGTGCGGGGGGGAGAACTGAAATGCTAGGGGTGTTCGGGGGCATGCCCCCTGTTTTTTTTTTGTTTTTTGTTTTTTTTTTAAAATAAAGCACTTAAATGCTTATTACTTTGCCTTTTGAAAACATAATGTACTTATTAGTGCGGCTGAAAGAGGGTGACAGAAGATGGAGAATAGACTGGAGAGGGGAGATCATGAAAATTCGAAGAGGGAGAGAGAGGGGGAGTATAATATAACTAGAACAAAACATGGAACAGCTGCAGGTTAATGTAACTAGCCACAGTACTAATGTATTTAGTTAGTTTAGTCACTTGCTTTGTAGTAGCACAGGCAGCCAAAACAACCTGATTATTCCTAAAGCATCTAAATAATTTTTACAACGCAAAGAATCATTGTGGCAGTAACATGGAACAGCTCCTTGTTGAAGCAGGGTAAGCCTTCATACAGAGGAAGCTGTGCGTCATGTGTAAAGCCCAACAGGACTGTTTTATCCACCATATTTTCCCTCTCTGTGCATCTCAAAAATTATTGTTTCCTGAATAAATAACAGCTGGTAGCTGCTGAGTGAAAGATTAGTTTCACCAGCGACATTCTGTTTATCGACTCACATCGCTATTGAACAGTAACCAAAGTAAAA
>NW_025735097.1:0-2343 GCF_021292245.1 Micropterus dolomieu
CCACTTCTTTGATGTCCTCACTACAGGTTTACAGAGCTTTAGTTTTTGCCTGTAAGCAGAAATCAGATGGACCATCACGTGATCAGAGTGTCCCAGTGGAGCGCATGTGACGGCATGATAGGCACTGCTAACTGTGGTGTAGCAGTGATCCAAAGTGTTCCCCTCTCTGGTTTGACACTTTATAAACTGTCTGTATTTAGGGAGTTCTTGGCTGAGATTTCCCCTGTTAAAGTCACTGAGAACAAAAACAAGGGAGTCCGGGTTTGTCTGCTCCACACACAGTATCCGGTCGGCCAGCATGCGCTGTGCATCGTGCACGTTTGAGTGCGGCGAGATGTAAACACCGACCAGAGTGAATGAAGCAAACTCACGGGGGGAGTAAAACGGTTTACAGTTAATGATAAAGTATTCCAGATCAGGAGAACAGTGCTGCTGAATCACTGTCACGTCAGTACACCAGCCATTGTTAATATAAAAACAGACACCTCCACCTTTTGTGTTCTGTGTCGCCGTCCACTCAGTTGGAAGCCTGCCAGCTGCAGCACGGAGTCCGGTATCAGCTCAGACAGCCAGGTCTCCGTGAAGCACAGAACAGAAGATGAATATAAGTCTCTGTTTCTCCCCACTAGGAGCTGAAGTTTGTCCAGTTTGTTGCACGGTGAGCGCACGGAGAGAAATATTGCCGGTAGCGGTGTGCGGAGTCCCCGCCGGCGAAGACGCACAAGCGACCCGGCTCTTTACCCTCTGCTGCGGCGCTTCACAGCGTGAACGACAGTGACCAAGCCCTTCACCAAAATGTCCAATAATTCCACTGATGACGCAAGAAAAGTGGGAATTAAATCTGCTGGAGTTGTTCCCCTGATGTTCATGAGCTCTTCCCTGGTGAAAGAGCACCGGGAATCCCAGCCGAAAACTGAATTAACACACAAAAACAAAACAAAGCGCACCTAACACCGAGGCAGCTATACTCAACGCCATTTTTTGAGGCTATACTGTCCTATTACATGTATCCTTTGTGGGTGGGAATATGTGACGTATTGACTTGTCAGGTTTCCCTGGCTGTCCCCCAATACCAAATATTTAAAAGTTGTTGCACATATATTAAAAAATAAACCGCCACAGTTTGTCCGTTTGGGCTACTGTAGAAATATGACAATGCAATACTGGGACATCCATGTGAGAGGATCTACGGAGTATGTAGATAGAAATGTCCCATTCTAAGGTAATAAAGACATAACGGTCATTATGTAAGGTCTTTCCACTGAAAACATAGTTATGCATCTTAGATTGCATTTATGTTAATAGGTCCTCCTAAATATTATACAATGGACCTTAACGAAATAGTCAATCAACAATACAAGAGAGTTGTGGAAAGGTTTAGTTGATGGTGGCGAGCCTTCATCCATGTAGACATGTCCCAGAGACAGTCCGTGATCTCTGGTGGGAAGGATAGGTAGAGGTGCGTATCGTCTGCGTAGCAGTGGTGACAGAAGCCATGCAAGCGAATGATCGGCTCAGTGAGGTAACTTGAGAAGAGAAGGGGCCCTAGCACCAAGCCTTGGAGCCTCCCTGTCGAGAGGAGGTGAGAGGAAGATAATTGACCCTTCGCTAAGCCCCGTCCCCACAGTTACCATTTCTAAGACCGACAAACTGTCGGCGCTGCCACTGTCTATTACTGCACTCCCCGGAGAAATGTTGTCCACTTTGTTGGAAAAAGCGATCTCAGAAAGAAGCAGACAGTTTTGCAGTTGCATTATACATTTGAAGGATGGATTCAGGCTGTCAGACTGACTCAAACGGACTCAAAGTGACTCAGACTGATGTGAAAAAAAAATCAAAGATAGAAGCTAAAGCCTACCGATCACACAGTACAAGTGAACCGCATCCCCCGACAATTGAGACAAAGGACAATGATATTAAGGATCAACACTGTTCCTGTACAGCTGGTCGGCCTCTGTTCATTATTACAGTCATTAAAAAGCATAACAGCAGGACTTTATTACGTTACATTCAGTAGGAAGTTAGCTAGTGTTAGCTAACTAACATTACATTAGGAACAATCCACAGCCGAAATTTTTCTGGATTTGTTTTATGTTTTGGAAAGAGAATAAATTGTACTTCTCCTTTCAGCCTCTCTGGGTAGCTGCTGTAACTATTACAAGATGCCGCAGGAACAGAGTTTGACTAGATCTTAGAAAGATACAGCCAGAAAAAGCTAGAAAACAACTCCTTTTGCATTCGAGTCAATGGAGTGCAGCCATGAAAGTGTCGGGCCTCAGTTAGAGCCAGTCCTATACTGCGTTGTGATTGGCCAGCTGAGGCCCGACACTTTCATGGCTGCAC
>NW_025735098.1:0-2436 GCF_021292245.1 Micropterus dolomieu
AAAAAATGGTGGAGCATGGTGGCCAAAGTGACGTTAATGTTTACCTTGCTCTGTGATAGGGCCGCCTGCTGTCACTGTTGGATGACAACACGATTCACCTGTGGGAGCTGGTGGCCGGTGTTAAGAGAGAGGGCGTGGTCAGTCTACAGGAAGTGGGCAACTACAGCCTCCCAGGAAGGCCTGGCATTGAGAGCTGCAGGTACATTATTAAGCCTGCTAATACCGTTTTAGAATTAAAGTTGTTTTTGCTATATCCATTCAATGTAATTGCACTCATTAGTTACCTTTCTATATAGTTCCTTATAAAAAATGTCAGCCTCACTCATCTCATTCTTACTCCTCTTCATCAGTGCCACTCGGGTGACTGTCCTCCTCTTGCTGCAGTCTTGCAACCTGCTCTGCATTGGAACAGAGGGAGGGGGCGTGTACTTCCTGGAAATGCCCCACCTCTCCCTGAAGGACAACCAGACACTGCTCCAGGATCAGGTCACGCAGAGGTAAGACTGTAATGTAAATTACTTTTATAGAGCAAAGGTCAACGAATAAATACAAAATGTAAAATCAAATAAAACAGAGAGCCAAGTTAAGGATTGACCATTGATCATTTGTAAAATGCTTCCCATGTTAAATCTATGTAGTTTCTCCCTTTCTCTCTTCTCAGCTCAGTCTTCATTCTCTCCATCCCTCTCACAGTGTGTCTTTCTTTAACCACTAAACACTCCAGTTTCTTTCACTCACAGCTCCAGCTGAGCAGGTCAGACACACACATCCATGCAGAAACAAATATCCCTCCTGACGCTGGCAGCAGCAGGCAGGTCGGGGTCGTGTTGCTTCAGGGACCATGAGAACGGTCAGATTTTGGATATTGTTTGGCGAGTAGAGCAAGAGATATCACATCTATATAACTGAAAAATAGTATTCTCTGTGTACTGATTAATACATGCTTATAGAGTGGGAAGCACTTAATCAGATGGAGATTTTTTGGGAATAGACATTTTGGGGAAAATAAGGACTTGGACAAAATACAATACAGTATATACAATAAAATGGCTACAGTTGCTACTTTGTCTTGCCAATTCACATGTAACAATGTTGACTGTCAGACCTGGAAATGTTTCTTCTCATGAGCTTTTGGTTATTTGCATATGAGATTTCTGTATTTGTGGTTTTGTCTGTGCTCTTTACACTAGTTTGATGTGATCAGGATTTAGCAACATTTGATTTTAAGACGTTTGTTTCTATTGCTAGGCCAGGTCAAATACTGATCAATCCACACCCATGCAGTCCTCAAGAAACAATATTAAACAATTTTCAGGGGCTTTAAACTTGACACAAAAGGCTATAGAACTTGGCTATTGTAGCTGTTGCATGAATTGCTGATGCGTCAGTTATAAACATTGCCAACTTGCATAATGTGGCAAAGGGGAATGGCTCACAATTCATAATATGCCAAAACACTACTACAACAGCATAAACAAAGAGGAACTGTGGTCACAAATGGACCAATACCAACATTAAGTGAAAGACGTTAAATTGTCTTACTACGGGACTATTATATTGTCTGGTGTTTGTTTTATTTTGACTAGTTCCTCAACATTCATGCAGCCTAGTGTGCAGCCATGTATGAGTCCAACACTGAATCTGAGCAGAACACCGTATGAGTGGAACACAGACCTTCAGGACAAACTGGTGATGTGTCCGTATCACATTAACATACACAAAACTGCATGAAATGATCTGTGTGCAACAAACATGAACGCTGTAGTGTTTTTAAATACTCACTAGAAAAGTAGTTTCCTTATTTGTCATGCTGCAGCCTTCCTCACTGCATTCCTGTGTTGATGCACTGGCAGCGTATCACAGGGCCTCTGTTGTTTCTTTTTCATTCGTCTCGTCTGTGTGATGCCCTGACTGGTTGGCCAAACCCCTCATTAACCAAACTTGTTTAGGGAAGTGGGCAGAACTGAGGCCTAACGATGGCCCTGATAAGGCTTGTGAGTGCGTGCGTGAGTGCGTGCGTGCGTTTGTGATTTGTATGGTGTGTGCAAAGGAGGGGAGGTCTTAGACAGTGAGGCTTTGTACCGGCTGCCAAAACACGGTGTTCCGGCTGGGGAAGTGTTTCAGCTGAAGCTCCAACGTACACACACACACACACACACACACACTTGAATATGCACACACGCGCACACACACACTCACACACACACTTGAATATGCACACGCGCGCGCACACACTCACACACACACTTGAATATGCACACGCGCGCGCACACACACACACACTTGAATATGCACACGCGCGCGCACACACACACACTTGAATATGCACACGCGCGCGCACACACACACACTTGAATATGCACACGCGCGCGCACACACACACACTTGAATATGCACACGCGCGCGCACACACACACACTTGAATATGCACACGCG
>NW_025735099.1:0-2229 GCF_021292245.1 Micropterus dolomieu
CCACTAGAACCTCCTACAGGAACACTAGAACCTCCTCGATGACCAGTACAACCTCCTACATGAACACTAGAAAGTCACTGATGGCCGCTAGAACTTCCTAAATGACCACTAGAACCTCCTACAGGAACACTAGAACCTCCTCGATGACCAGTACAACCTCCTACATGAACACTAGAAAGTCACTGATGGCCGCTAGAACTTCCTAAATGACCACTAGAACCTCCTACAGGAACACTAGAACCTCCTCGATGACCAGTACAACCTCCTACATGAACACTAGAAAGTCACTGATGGCCGCTAGAACTTCCTAAATGACCACTAGAACCTCCTACAGGAACACTAGAACCTCCTCGATGACCAGTACAACCTCCTACATGAACACTAGAAAGTCACTGATGGCCGCTAGAACTTCCTAAATGACCACTAGAACCTCCTACAGGAACACTAGAACCTCCTCGATGACCAGTACAACCTCCTACATGAACACTAGAAAGTCACTGATGGCCGCTAGAACTTCCTAAATGACCACTAGAACCTCCTACAGGAACACTAGAACCTCCTCGATGACCAGTACAACCTCCTACATGAACACTAGAAAGTCACTGATGGCCGCTAGAACTTCCTAAATGACCACTAGAACCTCCTACAGGAACACTAGAACCTCCTCGATGACCAGTACAACCTCCTACATGAACACTAGAAAGTCACTGATGGCCGCTAGAACTTCCTAAATGACCACTAGAACCTCCTACAGGAACACTAGAACCTCTTCAGTTGCCACTAGAACTTCCTATAGGAACACGAGAACCTTCAGATGAACTCACATCAACAAACTCTGTGGTAAGTTTGAAGGCCGATGTTTCGAAGCCGAGGTTCTTGGGAGAACTGGACAGGATGAAGCCGAAGTCAATGTGGATGATGTGACCCTCAGCATCCAATAGGATGTTCCCGTTGTGCCTGAAAGGACAGAAGTTCACAACATGAGAGGGCTAACAGGAACGGTGTGTGAGCAGGCGGAGCTGAGACCACGTGATGTCATCCTCTCACCTGTCTTTGACCTGCAGCAGGTAACAGATGAGGCTGTACCCGGCGCAGCTCTGGACGAAGTTCCGCTGAGCAGACAGGAAGGCCTCGGTGGTCGGAGCACCGTGCTCCTGCAGGAAGTAGTCCAGCAGAGACAGCTGGCTCTGCTTCTTCACCTGATGGAGGGACACGGCGTTCATCACGGGCTCAATCATCCCGCTGTCCGATGACAGCACAAGGATCTTATAGGGCTTTATCCAGAGGGGGACGCGCTCCTGCTCCCAGATAGACTGCAGGGGGGGACAAGGATTTTACATGAAGAACACCTGATCCATTTAGCTGTATTTGATCTCAATGTTGTCTTTTCAGCAGTAACTCTGTGCTGAGACAGGAGTCACACCTGAACTCAACTTGCTCTACAGTCTCAGCTGCTTCACCTTTCTTACCCTTTTTCATATTGCAACAGTCACCAGGAGGTAACACTGAGGTGTAGCCTCTGTTGTTCACTTTTTCTCAACAGTCACTTCCAGTTCTACTTTTATTTCCTTTGAATTGAAGCTTTGCAACGAGAAGCCGGAGGAGGAAGGACTAGGAGGAGGGAAAGGGAGAAACATGAGGAAGGAGAAAAAAGAGCAGTGAAGGAGGGATTTGAGATGAGGAGGTGGAAGTGAGGAGGAAGAAGAACAGAAGGAAAATGGATACACAGAAGAAGAAAAAGAGCAGGATTATGATGACGACGAGGAGGGTGGAGATAAGTAGAGGAAGAGAAGAAGAGAGGAGAAGTTTGAAGGAAGAGGAAGATGGGGAAGAGGAGAAAGGGTAAAAGAGCGCAGAGCTGAGTTTTCTGCGTTCCATTGGTCAGTAGTTCTCAGTCAGTAGTGATGTCACAGGGTTACCTTGAGCTGCTGCAGCACCTGGAAGGCGAGCAGCTCCTGTCTCAGGTCGTCTCCACATTTAACGATAACAGACAGCAGCCTCCAGTTAGGAAGGTGACCATAAGGAGATCCTTCTCTGATCCTCCTACAGGTAAACACAGAGCAGTCAGAAATCCACCGTCGGAAATATACTGTCTGAAATATACAGTCAGTAATACACCATCAAAAATATACCGTCAGTAATACACCGTTGGAAATATAGAGTCAAAAATACACCGTCGGAAATATACTGTCTGAAATATACAGTCAGTAATACACCGTCAGTAATACA
>NW_025735100.1:0-2612 GCF_021292245.1 Micropterus dolomieu
GTTTTTGTTTATTTCCCTTTTAAAATATTATTTATTTATTAATGTATGCAGTTTTTTTTAATCTGCATTGTATTTTATCCACATATATTTATTTCCACGTGTATTCATTTATTTTCATGTAGGCTATCTCATCCTTTATGATAAGGGAAGCTGTCACACACCTATGTCATAGGTTCAACCCTGTGGTTTAACCATGCAATCTATGGGTTTAATGCTTCCTAGTTGGACTGCTAATGCCAACATGTCTGGGCCATGCTGCCAAGAAATGTGAGAAGAAATAAATATGGACATAACCAAATGTAAACAAAAACATAAATGGAAATTAATAATGTATGGGAACCAATACATACATAAATGTGGAATAAAAAAAAAAATGAAATTTGAACATCTATTCTTTGTTGGCATAATTCAAATGTATTTATCAAATTTGGGCCCCCATAAGTTTGTCCCCATTCCTCAGAAAGATACTATCTTAACATTACCTAAATATGTAATTATGCCCTTCAAGAATAAAAAAGTAAGCTACATGTGTGATATTGTATCAGTTGCTACCAAACTCAGTGTGACCAGAAGAACGTTTATACTACTTCTACTGCAAAGTTATCTGAAAAACTAGACTTGTGGTGGTTTTTAAATGCTGCTATTGGTACTGACATCTGTAATCCTGGACCTGGTTTTACTTAATATCGGATCAAAACCAAATTTTGAATTACCACATGTCAACACCAGAGGGCAGCATGGTTACTTCCTGGTAGAAGGATTCAATGACCAAAACTTCAGTGTAACTGCAACGAACAAAGGTGTGGACCCAAGGAATGTGATTTAATAACCTCCCACCCTACCCAGCCCAAAAAATAACACAACCTGAAACCCATCTTAAGCACAGAGCACAAAGCAGAAGAAGGTTTGTGCTGGCTGTGTAATCAGTAGTACATGTAGCCCTTTTTTTAATTTGTAGGCCAACTTGAGGGTCACCCGCACCTGTTTTGCCGAATGTGTAAATGAACAATTATACAATTATGTAAGTACCAGAGAGGCATTAAGGAAAAAAAGTTATAAGTTATATAAGTTATAGAATGGGCGTTTCTGTTGGTACCCTTGCTGTATGTTTCATTTCATGGTTAATAGATACATTCCAACAAGTACAAGAAGAGTTTGGCCCAAGCCAGTCAGTGCTCTTTTATTCTGATCTTTCATATGAAATAGTTACATCCCTCTCCTCCCTCTTTTTGTCTTTAGTTGAGTGCAACATTGTTGTTTATTTTCCTGTACTCTTGTTTTCACAACCTGATGCATTCATTGTTGAGGTCAGAGGCACATACTTAACTTTAAAAACAGCCTATTTTATTTCATGGACAGTTTTTGACACCAAACCAAAGCATCTTTATACATTTGGAAAAATTATTAACTAAAATCTGTCTACTCCATTGCTTATGTATTGTTATCTATATTATTGTTGTTTATTTATTAAAACTTACTTAAATCAGGTCAGGAAGGCATACGACTCAAAATCTTAAATTTAAGACTTTGGACCTATGACCTGCTTTTGACTTGTGTAAGAATGCCACTACCGTTCCCTCTGTGACAAAAATGACAGTATGATGCTTCATCTGAAGCATGCTGAAGTGCCATGCCCCAGCGTATAGGTTTGAGCCTGTAGTTTATTGAATCAGGCGTGAGTGAGGCAAGTTGAGATGTTGTCATTTCTGACTACAATGGAAACACAAGACATGTAATACTTTCCATAGTTAAGAAAGTAAGTACACTACATTTATCTAACGCTTTTATCCAAAGCGACTTACAATTGCTATACATGTCAGAGGTCGCACTAACTAGGGATTAAGTATCTTGCTCAGGGACACAATGGTAGATAGGTCACAGTGGGGGATTGAACTCGGGTCTCTCACACCAAAGGCAGGCATCTTATCCATTGCACCATCACCACCCTAGTAAGTAAACTTTATTTAGCACCCTTCACAGACCAGAGGGGTCACAAAGTGCTTCATAGTAAAAAATAGGATAAAATAAACAAATAACAACAACACTTAAAACACAAAACTACATAGCTAGTTAAAAGCTTGTCTAAAAAGATGTGTCTTAAGGTGTTTTCTAAAAGTTTCCACAGAAAGGTACAGTGGGTACGGAAAGTATTCAGACCCCTTTAAATTTTTCACTCTTTGTTTCATTGCAGCCATTTTCCAAAAATCAAAAAAGTTCATTTTATTTCTCAGTAATGTACACTCAGCACCCCATCTTGACAGAAAAAAACAGAAATGTAGAAATTTTTGCAAATTTATTAAAAAAGAAAAACTGAAATATCACATGGTCATAAGTATTCAGACCCTTTGCCGTGACACTCATATTTAACTCAGGTGCTGTCTATTTCTTCTGATCATCCTTGAGATGGTTCTACACCTTCATTTGAGTCCAGATGTGTTTGATTATACTGATTGGACTTGATTAGGAAAGCCACACACCTGTCTATATAAGACCTTACAGCTCACAGTGCATGTCAGAGCAAATGAGAATCATGAGGTCAAAGGAACTGCCTGAAGAGCTCAGAGACAGAATTGTGGCAAGGCACAGATCTGGCCAAGGTTACAAAAAAATTT
>NW_025735101.1:0-2208 GCF_021292245.1 Micropterus dolomieu
CACACACACACACACACACACACCTGTCTCCATACATGCATCAGTGTAAAGCCACGCAGCGTGACC
Organism: Micropterus dolomieu; assembly: GCF_021292245.1. Classification (NCBI taxonomy): domain Eukaryota; kingdom Metazoa; phylum Chordata; class Actinopteri; order Centrarchiformes; family Centrarchidae; genus Micropterus; species Micropterus dolomieu. The sequence continues at coordinate 67 of NW_025735101.1, forward strand.
AGGAAAAGGCAAGGTAAGGAATTCCAAAAGGCCAACAGGAAAATGTTTCCACTCAAATTACAAACACGGCAGGAATGAGGAACAATGGATGGGAAGCGAGAGAGTAAAGCAAAGAAATCAGTCATGAGGAACAAAATGCTGACCTTTGAAGCCGAACAAATGTGTAAAACAGCACCATTCACCATAAGGCATCAGTTGTGTTTATGCTTTGGTTTTCAAAACAAACACACACACACACACACACAGATTCAGCTGACACGGCAGAACTGTCACAGGGAGGCTTCCACAACCGGCAGCATCTACAAGTTAGATCCCCGAGAATCCCAATCCACAAGAGTGACATATAAATCCACTGGGTATTAATAACAAAAAAGATGAAGATAATTAAACAAAGACAATCTGAAATTTGATTTTTAGAAGCTCTATGGAAATTTATAATGATTAGCATTTTGTAAAATGATGCATTTGGTTTGTTTTACTGTTTCATCTGAGAATAATTTAGTAGAGAAAATCCACTTTCCCTAATTAGGGGCATTTCATTCTGCTCTAGCAAACCATAGAACAGGAAGTTAACTGCAAACATCTATTTGTCAAAGCAAGAAAATCTCAGGTAAGAGTTATTAGTTATGCCAGTGTTTCAGTTAAGTGTGCACAATGCAAGGGGCTCAAAAACCGGAGCACCTAAATAGAATACAGCTATTATTAATATTTACAGTCAAACATGTGTTGGAAAACCTTTTTTACAGCATTCATGGCCAACTGACTAACTGGAAATGACTCTTAGCTCAACATGGTCCAAAGTCCAGATACCCCCAAACCTAACCAAAACTGGCCATTTAAGGGGCCAGAGAAAACTCACATTTGTAGTCCCGCAAAAAAGGCACATGATGCCCGCTGGCCCTAAAAGTATTTTCCCCACAGTTCATACAAATGAGAATGCTGTAAGAACTGAGCCTGAAAACATTTTTCCGGCGTATGTACCAGGGAGAAACCATCACTGGAATGGGCACCAAAAAATTAAACAAACATTAACACAGGGAAATAAGATTATGTCTCCTATGTAAATTAAAATAATGATAAAATTCAATTAGAAACCAAGAACTAATTAATCAAAATTACTTTTTTGAAATGTGCCTACGGGGAAAAAAAATCACACAATAAACCCGTATGGTTTTATTATTGTTTTTTATTATCATTTAGTCTCTCTATTTTCCCATCTCCACCTCATTATATCAGCCTTGGCTCACTCGAGGCAGACAATTGCAGGCCAGACCAGCTTCCACATGCTGTTTTGGAGTCTAAGCCTTTGCACCCAGGTCCGTCATCAAGGTTTTCGGGAACAGTGAATTTTCACAACGAATAGAATAATAAAACACATCTGACTGAGTGTGCAAGGTTTCTGTGCATAATGATATTACGAAAAATACTGACTGTGTACAAAGGACTTGTAGCACATCGTCTGTATGCAGGTCTGAATAATCCATAAGGCTTCTTTTACAAATACCAGTTTATGCGTGGTAAATCGAATATGCATGTTTTATGAACATACGCATTTATCAGCATTTGGTTCAATTCCCTGTCGTGTTTACACCAACTTGTTCCAATAACACAATAATGGATATGTAGGTGTGAAGCCAGTAAGGGATCATATCCTCTTTGCTACATTAGCGCCTCATACTATTTTCAAACAAACAAGCAGTATGTTCTAGCAGTGAGCACAGTGTGAATTACATGATAAACTAATCCATCTGCTTAAAAGTGACACCAAGCTGCCCCCTATCATAGATCACTGCTATACATCCCGACAGATCAAGAGGGCAGAAATCACCCACTGGCCGGTGATTTGTCATTTCAACCATCAAACAAAGGCCCCCTCTATTCCAGCCTGCAGTCACTGTCCCACAGCTCAGACCTGCGTGTTTAACCTCACCCGCCTCCACAAACACACACGTGTGTGGGGTCGACATGGCAAAATGTGTCCTGCGTAAGCAAACACTTTGATACCGCCTGAGTTTGTTCTCACATATTGCATGACCTGCAGGAAGAACTCGAAACGCTTTCATGTCACAGTGGAGGGCAGCAGGTGATCCATATTCATAGGATTATATAAACTGAGGCCTGAGGGGTGTGTGTGTGTGTGTG
>NW_025735102.1:0-2266 GCF_021292245.1 Micropterus dolomieu
AAACAAATTGCATTACAAGGAGGAAAAAGAAGAGAGACAACACACTAGAAAACTGTACACACAACTGTGCACTCACACAAGTGCACACACACATTCATGCACTTTCTAATTCTTCTCCTAAAAGACAATGGGGCCTAGATCACCTCATGCAGATGGGCAAAGTCCAAACACTGTAAATAGACTCTAATACACACACATGCTGGCATTTCACATGTGAATCTAATTTGCTTAAGTTTCTATTTTTTATTAACTCCCACCATCTTTGCAACTTTAGTGATTCATTTTCTTTCTGATAAGAGAAACCGAAGAGGATGGGCAGAGGAGGCTCCTCTTGCTGTCCATCTGCTAAGAGGTAATTATTAAATTATTGAGCCATTCAGGGTATTTAAACTTTCATGGCCAGCCATTAGCATCCAAGCCAGCAAAAGAAGACTGGAAAAGGCAGCGTGCTGCACTGGCTAGTAGATGAACAATATGGGGAGATGGAGAATTGAGAGAGAGGAAAGGGGGCGGGGACAGCAAGTGGAGGAGGCCAGTGAGGATGAAGACACAGATGACCTAGATAAAAACGTTGCACGACATTTTCTCTCCTTCTCTGCCTGCTCTTTCTTTACATACTCTTGTTTTTCATCATGTTGCCTCACCACCTCCTCCTCATTGTCATCATTTCTATGTTTTTCCTCCTCTGCCTCCCTCCCCACTTCCTCCTCCTCCTCTAGATGAGTAAAAGTGAACGCCACATGGTCTCACATAATAGAGTATAACATTAGTTTAGCTGCACGTGGCAGGGCTATACACAGATCTGCCTGCTCATGCTACAGGCCAGAACAATGGGAGATAAAAAGAGAAAGCGGAGGGATGGAGTGAGAGAATTAAGAGGTTGGAGGTAGAGGGAAGATGGTAAGATCATTTGGATAGAATAACTGTGATTCATGGTGAAATGTGGGTGTGTGCATGAATGCAATACAGTATAGATGATGCCTGTATGTGTGTGTTTTATTGTGGATTTGAATCGTGTCTACTTTAGGTGGTGCGCACCTTGCTTGGCACGCAATTTCAGCCTGACTTAGTACTGATGCAGTATTAGGGCTCTCCTTGTCATTACATATAAAGACAAACGGACATACACACACATACACACCCAGATTTCCAAAGTTTCTACTTCCTCCTCCTTTCTTCATGTAAAAATAATGGACTATTTCAGAATGTAAAATCTAAGCTCACAATATCGACAGATTGAGACAATAGTGCAATGAACAGTGCAAAGGATGCAGCAGTAAATTATTATTACCATTATTATTATCATTATGTACATGTCGGAGGTGGATGAGATATACAGGTGCACATACCACATACATGCATACATGTACACATGTACACAGTGCGATGGAGCATAGTGCAAAGGATGCTGGAATAAATAAGTATTATGTGCAGGTATTATGTACTTAAGGTAGGTAGATATGGTATACAGTATATACAATATACAACATGACAATATTAACAGTATGAACAGCTCTGAAATAGAGAACGAGAGAATGATGCATAACTAATGAGTGGTAACCAGTAAACAGGTGGCTGATTGGAGGAAGAGTTACTGGGTTATTGCACGGGAATTGTTCCTGACACTGTGAGTCAGAGTGATGACTTGTAGGAAGAAACTGTTCCTGAGTGTGTTGGTTTTGGCGTACAGTGCTCTGTAGCGCCTACCAGAGGGGAGAAGCTGGATCAGGTTGTGTCCGGGGTGAGATGGATCTGCAGTGTTGTTTCCTGCCCGTTTCCTGACACTGGAAATATATAAGTCCTGAATGGAGGGCAGGTTGGCACCGATGATGTTTTCTACAGTCCTGACTGTTGGTTGTAGTCTGTCCCTGTCCTTTTTGGTGGCAGATTCAAACCAGGCACCAGAGGTGCAGAGAACAGAATGGATGATGGCTGTGTAGAAGTGGATCAGCAGCTCCTTAGGCAGGTTGACCTTCCTGAGCTGGCGTAGGAAGTACACCCTCTGCTGTGCCTTCTTGATGATGATGTCCGTGTTGGGCTCCCACTTTAGGTCCTGGGATATGGTGGAATCTAGAAACCTGAAGGATTCCACAGGAGAGTATGATGGGGGGCAGAGTGGGGGGGGGGGGGGGGGGGGGGGGGGGGGCTCCTCCTCAAGTCCACGATCATCTCAACAGTTTTGAGCGTGTTAAGCTCCAGGTTGTTCTGACCGCACCAGAGAGCCAGCTGATCAACCTCCCGTCTGTAGGCCAACTAATCACCGTCA
>NW_025735103.1:0-2093 GCF_021292245.1 Micropterus dolomieu
GTAACCCCACTGCCACCACAGAAAGTCGGGAGTGTTTTTACTGTCATGAGCAAGGACACCTCATCGCTGCCTGCCCTTCTCTTAAAAGGAAGGAGCACAGTATGAATGCCAAAACACCCTCACCAATAGGGCTCATCCACACTTCACCCCACAAAAAGTTGAATCTGGTTAATGCTCAAAAAGACCACATTGACGAGGCTTTTAGGCCATTTGTGTCACAGGGTTTTGTTTCTCTGGTGGGTGAGGAAAAACAAATCCTTATCACTATCCTGCGGGATACTGGAGCCAAACAATCACTGATCCGTCTTGTGGCGCATCTGAACATCGCGGCCTCTGCTTTAAATCCGCCCGTTCAATTAAGGAAAAAGAAACGTGGCACATTCCAGGATGAGCGGACATACCGAGGATCTGAAGTTGGAACAATGTTTTCTATAACTATCCAAATGGGATGCGCGCTGCAGTTTGGCACGTCGCGCGTAAAAGTGTCTCCGACGCGTTCCAGACCAGACTCCATCCACAGTTAGATCCACGGCTAGATCCTCATCGTCACGACCTCCAGGATCACCTCCGCTGATGGAGTCGGATTTAAAAGAGGAGCTGTCTGGAGTCACGCATTCTCCCGCAGATCAGAGACGTCTTGGAGAGTTCTTCATCACAGTCAGGTGTCAGATATATCAAACAGTCCGGACTCTTTTCTCCCGGAGGATCCATCGATTTTCAGACTTTCACTGCGCTATGAACAGCGGCAGGCAGGCTCTGTACAGACCGGCACCCCACCCTGCTTTCCTTCCTGCCCGCCTCGGACTTTCTCTGACGACCTTTAGCACCAAGCTGAGCTCCATCAATCAGAGCAGAACCATCTATTGTTGTGGCTGAATAAGAGTTATCCAATCAGGAAGCGCCTCAGATCCAGCGCCAGAAACAGGCTCTAATTATAACCTATATGTGATGTACACGTGTTTGATCTGTCGCTGTGTGAACGTGAGCTGCGCTGTTCTCCAGACTTCCAGACTCTCACCTGTTCAGCTGTGAGCAGGTGAAGGTTCAGTGTCTCCTGGACACTGACCAGGCAAGAACTGTATTTATTATCACACACAAACACACTATGATGATGTTTCACACTACAACTGTAATAATTAGTCGATTGGTTGATCAACAGAAAACTAATCAGCAGCTTAAAAAAAAATTGTTTCTGTCATTTATTGAGATTTTCTGTTTCTCTCGGTTTTTCTCTCAAGAAACTGAACATCTTTGAGTTTTGGGCTGAGAAACTATCAGTGTAATAATAAAAATAATTGTCTGATTAATCAATAACGAAATTAACTGTTAGTTGCAGCCCTGATTCATACCTTCAGTTTTCCATTGGGTAAAATGGGTGTGTTTAAAATGTAAATTTTCATATCAACTTTTTACTATTTTTGATTAATCAATTAAAGCTGCAGTAGGTAACTTTTATAAAAAATAACTATATATATATATATATTTGTTGTCATATTTGCTGAAACTGTCCCTACATTCTGACAGCAGAACATGAGACATGTAATCAGGATCCACCGGCTCCTCCTACGCTCCAAGAATCTAAACAACCAACCAGAGTAAGGAGCAGCCTCTAACGCAGTGTCAATCACTGCTCACGCTTACTCAGTCCAGCTCTGTATCTTCAGCTGAGAAACAAACAGCAGCAGATAGAGCTGCCTGTCCCTCCTCTGCCAACAGCATAGTACAGAACATGTCACGGTGTGACATCAAAATGTGTGTCCTATCAGATTCCGTGACCCAAATGGCAAGTTAAGCGCCAGAGGCTTTGTTGACGATGTGAAGCGGTTGGATTTTGATTGGGTTTAGGTACCAAAAGTACTTTGTTGGGTTTAGGCACCAAAAGTACTTTGTTGGGTTTAGGCACCAAAAGTACTTTGTTGGGTTTAGGTACTAAAAGTACTTGAATAAACACAACTTGCCATCACTACCGCTGTATGAACTCAAAATAAACATTTTGCTGTGATTTAATTATAATAAACGGATCAATGCTGAAATAACGACATCATGATGCATATTTGGTAAAGATATGAATTCATGCTTTGTCAGGTCTGTCA
>NW_025735104.1:0-2221 GCF_021292245.1 Micropterus dolomieu
CAGGAAAGGGGCACGGTGGAGAACAATCACCGAAGCGGTCGCTTTGCATATAGCCAAAGACATGGTACCCATATATACCGTGGAAAAGACGGGGTTTATTAATTTGATTAAAACGTTAGACCCCAGATATGAGCTACCCAGCCGCAAGTACTTCAGTGAAGTCGCCTTGCCCAAGCTGTACAACATTACACGAGAGAAAGTCAGCAGAGAACTGGGGGAGCTGTCCTTTTATTCGGCAACAACCGACATGTGGTCCAGTCGGACTATGCAACCTTATATGAGTTGGAAAATCGGAAAAAATCGTAAATTGAATTAAAAAAAATAAAATCAGAGATTTTATTTTTAGGCCATATCGCCCAGCCCTAATTTTATCCTATTTTACTTATTTTATATTTATCTTAAACATGTATTTTAGTCTTTTCAATGTTTTCTTGCTTTTATCATGTATTGTTTTTGTATTATTGTCTTTTGGGTATTATTGTCTTTAAACTTGTTAAAGCACTTTGTAACTTGTTTTTGAAAAGTGCTCTACCAATTAAGATTATTATTATTATTATCCCTAACACACACACACAGAGCAGCAGGTCTTAGTGCAGCCTGCAGCCACAGTATCTGGTCAGCCAGGGGACAACGAGGACACAGACCCCTGTACTAACAAACTACATTATGTGTGTAGAGGTGTACTGACTTTGTGTACTGTATGTGTGTATTTGTATATCTGGGCTTTACACATATGTGTTAAATCATGTATTTGCTGCTACAGATGTACACGGGCATGTGTGTGACGAGGATGCCGATGTAAGCACGTCTGTCTGCGTGTGACATGTTTGCTGCAGGCCGATGACGTCGCCACTCCAGGTGAGTCACAGCCAAGTCACGTGGTGGGGGATTCTGGTTGCTAAGCAACAAGCCGGGAGAAAGCCAAAGGGGCTAAAAAAGAGCGACGTGCAGTCAGTGCGCCGTGTGTGTTTGTGTGTGAGAATAAAAGCAGGCCTACAGATAAGAGCTGCTTCTGTCGTCATCATTTGCTGCTGTCGCAATTCACGACGCCTGCTGCTGTTTACTGCTGCGTCGTTCTCTCTCTCTCTCTCTGCACTCCCTCCGTCTTTCTCTCCATCATCCGCTGTCTCTCCAATTCAAAAAATGTCCTATCTCTCTTTCTCTCTATTCGTCACCCTCTCGCAAGCCACCCTCTCCCTCTCTTAGATGCAAAAGTCTTTTTCAATATGTCACACCAAATTGCATACTCTCCTCAAAGCAAATTGCAAACGTTAGCTTTCCAATTTACAAGATCTGATTAAACAAGCACTAGAGTGTCACGTATTCTTATGTTAAGGTCAATGAAACAAGCAATTTATACCACAGATGTGAGGAGTTTTTCCTATTGAGGCAAGACTTTCTTATTCTTGACATCGTCCTCAGTTGTATCACTGTCAACTCTGTATGTGGGGCAATAATAACAATGACCGTGAAACCTCTGATTAGGATTGTTACATAGATCTCTGGTCTAGTTCCCGAGTCTAATTGCCCCTTAAAAGTTAAATTAGATTTAGCTGGGAGCTTGCAGAAATGCCTTTTAGGCTGTGTTCAGACAGACAAGAGCACTGCGAGAAAGTACACAGCTCCCTAACTCATTTCAATGGGACCGTGGGGGTGCAGATACAGAGAGAAAGACATCTGGCAAGGGGCCGCATTGGCCAATCAAAACGTGAAAGCACACAGTCTTCCTGGTAGTTTGTAGAATGACAGCTGTGTTTTCACTGCTCACATGGAGATCATGCACACAAAAGATAAAATTATTTCAGCCATGATAATGTTCCAGAGTTGTAAAAATCTGCCTGATATCGTAAAATATTGTTCTGCATGAATTATTGATGTTGTCTCTGACTGGATTTACCTCTTGTAAGTACCTCCTGTGGGATCTATTTATAGGGACCTTCTTAATTGAATGCATGCAGTCCTGATAGTATAGAGGTAAATTTGATTATTGTTACGTAATAAATGTCAGTGTCTCCCACACATCGACTTCACTTGGGGGCTTTACTTTACTGCAGTCTTTACTATTAGTATATTTATACTGGAGATCCACCAATTGCAATTTCCCTGGCTTATTCTGATTTCCGATTTTTTTCTTTCTGAGAACAGTACAGTTGTCAGCGTACATAAATATTTTGTAACTTTTCTTTTTTTCTTCATTAGGATCCCCGTTAGCACCAACATA
>NW_025735105.1:0-2030 GCF_021292245.1 Micropterus dolomieu
CTTCTACCAAAAGTTTGGAAACTATTTACAGCTGCAAACACTGTTTCTGACTCATATCATGACAGAAGCTCAGATACAGTGAAGACGTTTGGACAAACGTAACATATGCTCCATGACATCACATAAAATCTGTTGTCTGATATGTAGACAATATTTTCTGTTACACTAAGGTAATATATAGTATATAATATAAACGGCCTTTAAAGAATGTGCACCTCTAACTGTGTTCACTCAGTGGCCACATTATTAGGTACACCTGTACAGACTGACGCAATCCAACAAAACTGTTCTGTGGTTCAGGAGGTAGAGCCTGTTAATTGGAAGGTCAGTGGTTCAATTCCCGGCTCCATGTCGAAGTGTCCTTGGGCAAGATACTGAACCCCGAATTGCCCCTGTATGAATGTGTGAATGTTAGTTTCTGTTTGAGCACTTAGGCTTAGTGTGTGAATGCAGATGTAGTGTAAAAGCACTTTGAGTGGTCAAAAAGACTATAAAGGCGCTATACTGAGCATTTTCATTTGTTCTGCCATTCAGTTAACTTTATTAATGACTAGTAATGGAGTTGTTCTGGACTGATTATATTCAGGGGTGTTTCTAATATTCTCATGTTTGAAAATAGGGAAGACAAAAAAAGTAATGTAATCCAGCACAACAGCACCTTTAACTATAAGCTCAGTAGAAAACTACACATTTCAGACAAAGTCAACATTAACTAAACATTATAAACTTGGTAAAGGTAGAGTTTATAGCAGGGCTGTTTTATTGAATTGCAATTGACTGTACAGGTGTACCTAATAAAGGGGCCACTGAGTGTATCTGATGAACAGTCTCGTGTTGCTAGAACAGAAAACTAATGATCAATCTTACGCTACTTTCTAAAAAGATTACAGTTGGTTAAAAACATTTGAAATATGAAACATGTTTTTCAAAAAGGAAACAAACGTCTTGTTGCATAAATTGTATCAGTGATCCTCAGATCTCAAATTCAGAATACCGACTATGACTCAGATAAGTTCAGTACAGATAATCTGATAACAGATCACACTGGACTAATTGTATTTGGAAAATGTTTAAAGAGAGCATGATCATTTATTCAATCTGCAGGTAAGCTCATGATCTAAATTCGTCCTTCATACTGAAATCCATAAAGATGCCATTAAGATCTGTGATCAGCTTCTCCTGAAGACAAATATAAAGAGGAAAATTTACTAAACAATATAAAATGTTAAATGCTGTCGGTCAGATCCTGGATTTAAAGTTTGTCCTGCTCTGCAGTAAATCCTTCATGAAGGTTTTAATGTTTAGTTTTGATTGAAACCGTCTTAGAGACATGTTGATTGACTTAATGCTCATTTTGGATGCTGTAGTTTGTGCTGATGCTGAATTGGTTTGCGTAAGGTGTTTCTTCAATTTATAACAGAAACAACTTGCAGGATAATCCAGGTTTATTAAACGTTTCATTTATAAACTTCTTATATAGTTAAAACGTGTTGGTGAATGAGTGTCTCCAGTTATCAGTGATGACGTCACTTACAGGTTATCAGTGACGCCATCAAAGGACTCACCTGGGATGTTTTCAGCTGATCTGTCCTTTAATCTTTTCTGGCGCGGAGGTTGCACGCGACCCAGATTTCCATGTAAACATTAATAAATAAACAAACAGCGTGTTTTCCTGTTGACGGCAGATATGAACTCAGACATGTTGTAGCTCGTTTTAAAGCTCAGAGGTTCGTTTTTTCAACGGATTTAACAAACTAACTGAAGAAGTTACGACATGACAACAGCAGCGTCTTACTTTACGGCAGTAAACAGTTAGCATCTTACCTGCTATCCTGTGTAGCTGCAGTTAAAATGGATTTATAGGTCGAAAAACAGACATTTACAGACAAACAGAGGCTCGTTTTAAAGAACAAAAGTCCACCGAGTGAATCCAGCTCGTTAAAGTTCAAGCGGAAGTAAAATAACCTGAATAAAAGTCGATTGTGTCGCTCGTTTATTTTTAGCGCCGCTCGTCAAACTTCCAAAACAAA
>NW_025735106.1:0-2019 GCF_021292245.1 Micropterus dolomieu
CTCCAGACCCTCTCTGCACAGGATTAATTCAGGATAAACGCAGGAAACAATGATGACAATTTAGACATGTGTGAGATTGAATCTGCTTTGATGCTAGACGCTCAGGGTCAGAAATGGAAGATAAACTCTGAGACTCATTTAGGACATGCTACGGTCTAACCAGTTATATTAGAGAGATTGTGGAAAAAAATAACCACAGACCAACTCAAAAACTCATGTTGTAGTAATCTGTGTTTTTCCTACAGTTCAGAACACCTTATGATGGATATTACACCATGTGAATAAATACACGCTGTCATAAATTTGCTGGCATGTAAAGTAAATGGGTTAAATTTTCCGTAAACAGGAGGCCAGAGTGCGGCAACAGCCCAATAACGGAAATTCTTCCTTGGTGACTCCATAAGCCACTAACAAAATGTTGTGGTGTAGTGATACATTTTTATTTTCCTACATGCGACATTGCCTGCACACGTCGCCCTCTTTAGCCACAGCTACTCTACCCTCACCTGGAGCCAGGGAAATGAGACTCATCAAGGACCACAGGAAAAAGCACTGGAAGCTGGAGTAGAGCCCTGTACTGGCCCAAATCTCCAGCCCTGGGTGTGCAAGCCCAGCCCAGCCCCAGCCCGATAACATCTGCAATTCATTAGACTTACCCTATTATGCTGGATCAAATCTTGGATTTTATTTGTGTAGAAGGCAGTGCTGTGACGGAGCGCACTTTAGATGTGCCGTAGCTGCGCTTCAGCTAGCTATATAAAGGCACAATGAAAGGAGAGAAGTTAAATATACCCGAGTCCAATCTATCTACAAGAAATGGACCCGAATCGAAAAAATAATAATAAAGCAGATGCGTTATTGGAGCCTTTTCCAGAGGGCTACTCACAGGAGTTCCTGCTCACAGGAAAGGCCCTACGATGATATGGGGCCTAAATCAACTAACTGAGGCTCACAGGAAACTAGAACGTGCTGAGGACACTCCAGGAGGCCTGCTGTTGTTTAAGGTAAAGTCACTCCAACTCGACTGAGGACATCACAGAATGCTTGCACATTTAGACACGTAGGCATACAACACTCAGCCATTTTAGGGGGACGTGAGTGCGGGTGGGGAAGAAGAAAGACGGAGACAGCCACACACTAAGCACAACATGTATCAGGGAAATACAGAGTGACCCCACGAGGGATCAGCGATGGAACCAGGTCCACAACTCTGCGGGTCAGGATGGTGTGGCCTCCTCCCCCGCCTACTGTAGATCTAACTCAAACACACAGAAAATGTACAGGAGCAGTCCGAGTTAAATGGAGAGAATTTAAGGACATCTACTGGATGACGTGTGTCCCCAAGTTTCATTCCTTTCCAAGTATCAACAAGGAAGTAACGTTATTGCCATTACTGTGTCACAGTCTAAGATGCAAAGAACATTGTCGTCCGTTGTAAACGTTGTGCGACCAGTAAAAAGCTTTGAACCGCAAACAATTCTACATCTATAGCCTACTTAAATGAAGCATCAGCTAAAGCAGCACAGCAGCATGAAACTCAAAAAGAAACGCTCGCGAGGTAACCATGGCAACGGCTTCTGTGTAACTGTCGCAATCTGTCGCGGTCGTTCTGGTCTCACGTACATTACATTTCAACATTCATTTTCCAGCTTTTTTGCCCTTTGCCAATTACACGCTTGGGTTATAGATAAACATCTGAAACTGAAAACAAGATAGTGCCAAAAGACATGCACCAGAAGGGCATGAATCAGAGAGGAAACAAAGAGATCAAAGATAACCCTCGGAAGCAGCTGCAAAGCTCCACAGCAGAGATTGGAGTATCCGTCCAAAGGACCACTTAGAGCTGTACGCTCCATTGAGCTGGGCTTTACAGATGTCAAAGCAATCCTTGAAGAAAAAAACAGTGACTTAAACACAGGGAGTTTTTAAACAAAATACAGAAATATAGATTCCCAGTGGCTAGATTTGCCAAGCACATAGAAACATAACCCAAGATACTTACTGCAGTAATTACTGTAA
>NW_025735107.1:0-2007 GCF_021292245.1 Micropterus dolomieu
GTCTCCATGATAAATAGCTTTATTGTTGTTTTATCTAGACCTACAGTTATACAAGGAAACAAGGTAACTCAACACTGAGTGTGATCCCTAATGACCTCATTCTCTTACTATATAACATTTAGCAATTAAAGTTTAGCCTATATTGTGCCATGTAAGTGCCAGCAGATAAAAGAAAATTATGACAATTTCAAAATGTTAAAGGGGTTTTTGTCCCACATTTTCTATATAAGCCTTTAACATACTGTAGTTACAACATGTCAAATAAATAACACATTGTATTAAAGTAATTCCGAAGATGTTGTCCGGTTGATTTTTAGTAGACTGCTAGAGATTAATAACATTTTCAGAAAAAGTTTAAACAATATCTGCTTACTGTATTTTAAAAAATAAAACATTTCTTCCGGTAATGTGATACTATATTAGCCTAAAACTAATGCACTTTTCAGCTTCATTAAGGGGAACAAACACCTGAATTAATGGCCACCAACAACACCTCATTTACACCTATATGATTATCCCATTAAGTAATAATGACAACACTTAAATAGCCAGTATCAAAATAAATCAAGTCCTTTAATAAGTAGAATGAATACATGGGCTAAATAGACAACGCATGGCTTCTACTCGCAGTACTGAGAGAATTAGATCCAGCGATGTGAATATGTGCAGCCTTTCTTAAAAGTCTTTATGGCATATACAACAGGGTCCAAAGTCCATGAAAGTTTTGCTGATAAGGGGAACCAATAAAAGCAGCAGTGCAGCAGTGTAAACACGTCTACCTCGGCCCAGAGCAGGCCTTATTCTGTGGATTTACATAAGGCTGCAATCAGCCGGCCCACTCATTATCATGTTTTATATCCCTCTGCACTCAGAAAGCATCATGGCAAAGTAGCTCCATCCTCCCCTTCAACAGGGAAGTGAAGCAGCTTCTCGGAGCAGGTGTCAGCAGCTGTAAACTCACCACATCACCGGAGCAGTGAGGAAGAAAGGAACTTTATTTTTACTTTTTTTTATTATTCCCCCCCATCCTCCCTTTTTTACTCTGCTGCAGCGCGCAAACAGCAGTCCTATGTTGTGCTTTTAATGTTCTCTAAAATGGTATCCAAGCTGACATCCCTGCAGCAGGAGCTCCTCAGCGCCCTGCTGGACTCAGGAGTTACCAAAGATGTTCTGATCCAGGCCCTGGATGATATGGACCCCAGCCCGCGGGGCTTTGGAGTAAAACTAGAGAGCCTGCCCATGTCGCCCGCTCCTCCTCAGAGCGGCAAGATGAACGGAGCGGACTCCGACTCGAAGCCCGTCTTCCACACGCTCACCAACGGCCACAGCAAGGGCAAGCTGTCCGGGGACGAGGGCTCCGAGGACGGGGACGACTACGACACCCCGCCGATACTGAAGGAGCTCCAGTCACTCAACACCGAGGAGGCCGCCGAGCAGAGGGCGGAGGTGGAGCGCATGTTGGCGTAAGTTTTCCGACGGAATCTGACTTTTTTTCAAACGTGTAAAAACTAAATCAAATGTAGGCCTAGGCCTAGTTTAATGGCAGTGTCCGGGGTGAAATGAGAAAGTGACATCAATCGCTCAGGATTAACCTATAGCGCACTCCAAATGCTCTTCATTTTTAAGTTGTGGCCTTTTAAAACTTCGAGAATCGATCATAAATTTAGAAATAATGGACCTTTATTAACCAAAAGTTCCTTCCCTATCTTTGTTTACAATTTAAAAAAACCCCGCCACGGCTCGTTTTTCACATTCTGGTTACTAATTATTCACATGGCTTATTATTTCTTTACCGTTGCAAAATATCAGCTGAACTAAGATCTATTTATTATTAACTATAGGCTACTCCTCCTCTAACCGATAAAAATCCGGCAAGGGACTAGCCTACATGAGGAGAAAGTGAATCGAAACAACTGGCTGGGGATATAGTATAAAAAATTATTATTGGTTGGATAAAAGATGAAAAAACGTTTATTAATATACTACTTAGAGCTCCAATAATCCATA
>NW_025735108.1:0-2310 GCF_021292245.1 Micropterus dolomieu
GCAGCATTGATTGGGATGATCAAGGTCATGATAACATCAGCAGCTACTAGATTTTTCAGGTACACCACAAAGGTGGAGGTGGACTTGAGGTGCAGAGACACCCAGGCTGCCACACCATTCAGCACCAAAGCTATGGGGAACATTAAAAAGTAGAGAGCTGGGACTAAATTTGGGTAGTAGATGAAACCGTCACACTCCAAACCGTTGGCCAATGTTTGATTCAGTGGCATCACTGCACCTGAGGAAAATAAAACCGTTACATAATAATAAATTATAATCCAATGTTATTATAAATACATTATTTGACCCACAATTCAACTTGTCAAGAAACATTGTCATGTAAGCTATAAATTATGCATTTTAAACAAATTGTCCCTCTGAATATGTGCAATGTTCAGCAGTTCATGATTCTAATAGTATCCCACAGTCGCTGAGAAATAATTCAACAAAAAATAATTTGTGTGAGTTAACTTAGTGTTAAGATCGGGAGTGTGGTGACGTTGAGTTCTCCACTCACTTTCCTGGTTAATGTCAAGGGGAGGATCCATCCATTCCTCCATCGTCCGTCACTTATTCGAGTCAGGATTGTACGCTAAGCAAAGCATATAAATAGGAGCAGCATGTCATTTATGGTGGTGTTTACTACAAAGTAGTGTATATAAATGTGTTTTTTAGTATAATATTTTCCATTATACATGTATGTTTTCTCCAACACATTTAGTCATATTTTTTTCCAACCCTAACCAAAAAAGTGAATTAATAAATAAGTATAAATACATTTGAGTACAGATTCAGAATTAAGTAAAGGGAGCATATAGGTTTCCTTGCCCTGGTAGGACTGCTCATTTTTTCTTTATACACATATACACGAGAAGAAGTAACTATTTCAACTAATTAAAAACATGGAAACCTTATTATTATGAACGTTATCATTTAAAAACAACATATTTCATGTAGGAAAGTCTCTTTCCCCTACTAACGGAACACAAGGCTCACATTTTTCTAAATTTTCTAAATCCAAATCAAAGCCATTTCTTTATAGTATGTTTTAGCTGGTAGTGAAAAACATTGTTTCAGATTGATTAAGTTGTTTTTTGGCTTCATTATTTTTTTTGCATTCACTGAGTGCATTTTAACTTAAAACATGCCATGCTTTTGTTGTATAAAAGTACATTATAGTTAATGTTTTAAGAGACCTCTTCAGAAGGAGATGTTAAAGGGATTAGCTGAGCTGCTATCTTTGTTATCACGGATTAGACTATCATTGATCAAATTCTACATTATCAACTAATGATGTAAATAAGATACATTTTGATAATAACTTACAGTTGATGACTTGATTTCCTCTTCTCAAACGCAAAGCTGCAAGATGGACATCTGTGACAACGCACTGGTATGGCAGGTGTTTAAGACACACTTTTGATTTTCCTAGAAAACAAATCAACATTTCAGCTGTGATAAGACTGGCAATCATATGCAAAAATAGGAAAAACTTCCTAGTCTTTAGCCAAAAGCAAAACAGATGTCATACACTCAGTCCACTGTGTAAACACCACACAGAGCATCTATTGGATGAGATGAAGTCTCGGATTCCTTTAGCCCCCACATGAACCTCAGACATCGCTATTTCTTGTCTTACTTTTTGAGATGGAGCTGAGCAAAGCTTAGTGTTTATGGTTGTTTACAGAAAAGAACCTTCGATCCGAACTCTCGCGCATTCTTAATACAAGTCATCATCCTCTCAGTCATTAGCATAATAAATGTTCCTGATATTAGTGTGACCTTAGCTCTGAGCATCATTTGGAAGGCTAAATACACATAATTTGTTTCCCCACTTACCATCACTGTATTGTTTATTGTTGGAAGAAGAAACTAAATTTTATTATATACAGTGGGTACGGAAAGTATTCAGACCCCTTTAAATTTTTCACTCTTTGTTTCATTGCAGCCATTTCCCAAAAATCAAAAAAGTTCATTTTATTTCTCAGTAATGTACACTCAGCACCCCATCTTGAAAGAAAAAAACAGAAATGTAGAAATTTTTGCAAATTTATTAAAAAAGAAAAACTGAAATATCACATGGTCATAAGTATTCAGACCCTTTGCTCAGTATTTAGTAGAAGCACCCTTTTGATCTAATACAGCCATGAGTCGTTTTGGGAAAGATGCAACAAGTTTTTCACATCTGGATTTGGGTATTCTCTGCCATTCCTCCTTGCAGATCCTCTCCAGTTCTGTCAGGTTGGATGGTAAACGTTGGTAGACAGCCATTTTCAGGTCTCTCCAGAGATGCTCAATTGGGTTTAAGTC
>NW_025735109.1:0-1967 GCF_021292245.1 Micropterus dolomieu
GAGAAGACGTCACGACGCGCTTCACAAGTGGAGCAACATTATGTGAGATGTGTTTTCTTCGTGATTTGGCGTCCCGACCGTTTCAGAGTGTAATTCACCGCTATGGTAAATAAGGACAGCTTTACACGTGCATTTGTCATGATTACATTACTTATGATCAAAAACCCGCGGTCACAGTCGATATTGACTACCAGCTGTGTACAGCGTGCTAACCTCTACAACCCAGCTGTATTCTAACGTTAACATAGCTCTCCTTATCAGCTAGGCTCCTCCTGCTTCACTAATAACTTTTTTTAAGCTGGGTCTCCGACATTGACAGCGTTGTGTTGGACTGATTTGTGCAGCGGTGTTCGAGAGAGAGAAGAGGTGCTGAGCGAATATATGTGCTGTATTGTGGCAGGCCGCCATAAATAAATCAGTGTATGGGAATATGTATATTGTACATGATGTACTCGTTGCCAGGGCTGAAACGATTCATCGATTACTAAAAACATCGCGTTTACGCTGTGAACACGACGTGATTATGATGGCGCCGTATACAAAGTGGGGGAAGAGAGAGAAAATAGCGAGGGACAAAGAAGAAAGTGTCCAAAGTCTGGGATTATTTTCAAGCTAAAGAAAACAACAACTCTGTAATGTAACTCTGTAAACTTATGTCGCCTCGGCAACAGCCGGTGTTCTGCCAGCGGACCACAGACTATGAATTTCCGAAAGGACTAATAAATATCTACCATCTATCAGCATACACAGCTGATCCTAAAGTCACTGTTGGCTGCAGCTCTACTCGTTGCTTCTTCTTAAAGCTCTCTGTATTGTAGTGTTGGTGCTGTAAAGCGTTACGCTGTTGTTGTTGGGGTGGTGATGGTGCATACGTAAGATGCTTGCCTTTGGTGTGGGAGACCTGGTTTCAATTCCCACTGTCCCTGAGCAAGACACTTAACCCTTCGTTGCTGCAGAGGTGTGCGACCTCTGACATGTACAGCAATTGTGAGTCTCCTAAGTTGTCTGCTAAATTAATAAATGTCCTACCTTATTTTAAAAATACCCCATAAGGGTGCTCCGATCGATCGGCCACCGATCATAATCGGCTGATAATGGCTTTAACTAATTTTATTGGTGGTCCCTAAAAAGGCCGATAAGAAAAGCCGATCAGATGATGCAATACTCGCTAGACAAATTTTCAACGGCAGCTAAAATGTTTCACTACCCTGCGTGAGCGGTTCTCAAAGGTAGCTAGCACCAAAGACCTTTTCATACAAGAAGCGATTGATGCGCCCAGTTAATCATTTACAATTAGAGCTGAGCATTAACAAGCAGGAGCGATTATGTGAAACTTTCGCAGCTGTGCTCATCTCACGCACGCCGCCCGCAACCGCAGTTTAATTGTCTTGACACTCGGCGCATCAGGCAGAGAGAGATTGATGCAAAGAGAGGCGCCACTCAATCAGCTGACTGCCTCTCTCTCTGTTTTCATTACAAAACGGAGACCTTTTGCTATGTTTCCATCTCCCATCCAGATTAAAACGGCGAACCAAAAGATGTTTGTTTGAAAACGCTGCTGACCTGGCGGGCAAAACAGAGGACTTTATAAAACGATAACACACACTCACGTTAGGCTTTCTGATTGGCTCTTACCAGTCATGCAAAAGAAAAACACGATGCTACTGACAGACTTTTGATATTTTTATTAAAATATATGTGCTGTGTAAATAACACTTAACAGTTAGCCTACTGTGCATGTTGCCGTATTAACATTGCGACATCTGCCAGTTTGTTTAGTGTTTCTTAAGAGTTTATCATCGACTCATGATGCCTGTGCTCCTTTATCTCCTAAATATTTTGGCAACAGCCTTTTTTGTTGCAGTTTTTATGGTTGTAGTAAATTTATAAAGATGCTGTTTGTTCTGTTTTTGTACTTTATTCCACAGGAAAACTATATTTGTTAAGATATAAGATGTTCACAGTAA
>NW_025735110.1:0-1967 GCF_021292245.1 Micropterus dolomieu
CACACACACACACACACACACACACACACACACACACACACACACACACACACACACACACACACACACACACACACACACACACACACACAGGTGGACAAAGGTGTCTATATCCGAGTTTCAAAATAAAAGCCCTATATGGTTACCTTATCATGAGAGGAAAGGACAATTTTCCAATATAAAACTACTCTTACAGGAAAGTACTGCTTTACCTAATTTTTCAAAATACAAACCACCGGCCAGCTACAGTGGTTCAGATAACAGCTGCTGAGCTGTGAGACTTAAATGTGATGACATGAGAGACACAAACAGTTGAAACATGAAAAAGGTCACCAGGATCAAAATTTAATAAAAACTTTCACAGACTTAAAAAAAACAGACATCATGTGGCACTTCAATCTACTTCATAACAGGAAACTATCCCAT
This sequence comes from Micropterus dolomieu, assembly GCF_021292245.1. NCBI lineage: Eukaryota > Metazoa > Chordata > Actinopteri > Centrarchiformes > Centrarchidae > Micropterus > Micropterus dolomieu. Next base: position 427 of record NW_025735110.1, read on the forward strand.
TCAGACTCACACACACAGCAAACAAATCCATAAATTGCAAAAGGAGGTTCTTCTCAGAAGACAATAACTTAAAGTAACATGAAGGTATTTTTAATCTTTGATGACAAATGTCAATACATTTTTATTTTTCTCCCTCTTATTATGTCTGTCACCCCCGTGGTGTCTTCACACTGTTGGTGACTTGCTTGTGCCATATGTTCCCAATAGACTCCCCAGCCTTCCAGTAACCCAGATGGTAAAAAAACACAGAGGCAGGTTTTAGTGTTTATGGTCCACATCTGTGGAAAAGCCTCTCAGAGCAGCTGAGGACGTGTCAAACATTAAGATCTTTTAAAAGAAATCTTAAGACCTAAATTATTTTTATTGCTTTTATTGATCTTAACATTTCTCTTTTGTGTTTTTGTACTTCTGTTTTTACTTTATATTTTTATTTTTTTTTATTCTATCTTGCCTAATAACTTTGTAATGACTCTTATCACTGTAATTATTACTTTTTTCAACACAATGTCAAACACTTAACACACACCTATTGGTATTTTGCATGAATGATGCTTTAGAAATAAAGTCTGCAGTCTGATTGGTGAGTTCAGTCTGACAGAAACAGTAAAAACTAATAACTGAACTCTCAATTCTGTAATATACAGAAACATGATGAATAAAACAGCAGCAGTCTGTTCTCATGTTAGCAAGATTGTACCTGCCAAAAGTAAAGAAAACATCCTGATTCAGACTGAGAGGTGGGGGATGGAGGAAGAATGAGCTCAGAGCTGCTTCCACACCTCTCATTTTATTATCTCATTACAAACAGGTCCCAGACACTTATAGTCCAACCAGTTTTCACTTTCTCTTTCTTCAGCTACAGAGTTACAGTTAAAGAAGGTCAATGATCCTGTTTTTGCACGGCTGCCTGGAAACTGATTTTGATTCCAGCTCAGATCAGACCAACAGGTTCAACAGGTCTGATCATGTCTTCATTGTAAATATGTGATATAAAACATGCACTTACTCTGCAGATTAAAACTGTACCTCCCTACATACAACACATAGATACAGATTTAACTGATAACATCATGTAAAATTAGCTAATAATTGTGTACTCTGACCCAAGTGACATTTTGACAGCAGGACTTTTACTTAATGCAGTAATTTTATATTGTGTTTATGTAAATATCTGCCAACAGTGGACGCTGCCAGAAACAGACACATCACAGATTCATATCTCTGCAGCAGAGATCAGTTCAGCATCGGAAAGTTGGTTACAGGAGAAACAGGAGAAATAACCAAGATCATTGTTTCCTTTTGTTAAAGACTGAGAAAAGCAGTTGTGGATCAATCTGCTGATTATTTTCTCCATTAATCGATTGATTTTTAAAGATTCTGTAAACTGTGAGAAATGCTGTCACAGTTACTCAGAGCCCAAAGTGACACCTTCACAAATTTTACTTATTTAACTTGGATTCCGTGACACTTTCTTCTTATTTTTCTCTGTGGCACTGACATCAGTAACTGTTGATTTAAAATATTTTGCAGCTTTTTCTCTC
>NW_025735111.1:0-1966 GCF_021292245.1 Micropterus dolomieu
CTAAATGCATGTTTTCATCTCAAAGTATCAATTTAAAACTTGATTACAAATACAGGACAGATAATGCCAGCCTTTTCATCTTAAGAGAGTTACTATGTTGTTTGAAATCAGTCTTATCAGAGCAATCACAACTGTATCCCATTTTGTTCTTCAGATGAATAAACTGTTTTCTGGTTTGAAAAGTCAACTCCTCCAAGTGAACAGTAGATGGTGGTAGTAAACATTTTACATGTAGCTGGGACAGGGACAGCAGACTGTCAGACAATAAACCTCTCTAAAACTGTACAGTTTATTAATGATTAATAAATAAATAATTTTAGTAGTTGATCTATTATTTTACTCAGGTTATGTGAATTGTTCAATAATTAATTTTCCATTTCTGTAGCTACAACTTGAATACACCTGCCTAATGTTTTGTTGAACTTATATATATAATATATATATTATATAAGGTTACCTTTATTCACCTCTATGTTAACATTTTCCACGGATCAAAGACATGTGTCATTACTTTCCCGTTACTCAGAATAACAATCAGGCATGAGGGCTACACAGTGTTCGACAAAACGCGGGAAGGGAGAGACAGAGTTGCTAAATCCCCCAAGTTAAGCTCATCACCTCCTCTTCTCTGAAGCTCTAGTCTTTAATCAGGCAGGGTTTATCACAGCGTCAGAGAGCGGCAGTGTTTGAAGTTTCAAGCTTTTTCCCCTCACTAAACCACACATCGAGCTGAGCGGCCGAGACTAGATCCCCATCAAAATGGACGAGAGAGCTCACGAGTGCAGGAGGAAATAGGGTGAGAATTCAGCACGGCTGTCATTTGAAATGCTAGACATGCGTGAACATGGGTGGGGTTTGTTTTTCTGTTAGAAAAATGGGCTGACTAAAATGCATGGGCATACAGCGATAGAGAGAGTGTTTCTCAAGTACGGGGGATAAAAGCACTGTCGATGGAAATTAAAGCTGGCAGATCAATAACTGTGGGAACCAAAGCCCTGTCAGAGACAATACAGTACAAATACCAGACTCTCCATGTAATCTAAATGGAAAATGGAACATATTATGTTTACATCTGGTAGTAAAATGAATTAAACAGCTATTCTACTTGTGAAGAAAATGCTGTTTTACAACAACAGTATCAATGAATTATAATTATAATACAACAATGATTTTTAACAAAGTGTTTGACTAACACCTATAGCCATAGCTAGAGTTTATGTATTTAGCCAAAACCACAATATTTTGTAATCTTAAAGCTGCAACTGTATAATATTATTGTCAAGGCTTTAGTTGACTATGTGTATGTGAAAGGTTTTGACTCGTAGTGATGAACCTACAGAAAATGATCACCTTACTCTACAGTTCCCCTAAGCTCTATGTAAGTTTATAGCATGGTTTTGCTTTTCCTCACTCTCACCTCTTTGACCATTGTTTTCAGACGTAGCTGTTTTCAGCAAAAAAGCTCTAAAAAACCACTGAACGATACCTGTCTGATAACGGCAGGCAGACTAAAAAGATTTCCCTCAGGAGTTGGTTTAGACCAATAACAGAGCTAAAAAAAAAAGAGTGAATATTAGACTCTTTATTGATTTACAAGGTGACCAGAAACACAATTCTCTGTCTGCTGGTTGTGAAAAACACCTTTGCAGTATCAACAGAAGGAAACCCCTGAATAAAAGAGTAGAGAAACGTATCAAATATAGATGCTTCTGCGTACCAGGGCACACTGAAAGTTTTGGTGAGTCTGATGTGAATAAAATGGAACAGCCACCAGATCTCAACGCATGTAGCTGAACACCTATGGAAGATTTTGGACCGTGTAAGACTATGCTTGCCATCACCATCACCAGAACACCAAATAACATAATAACAACATTACTTGATTAAAAGTGGTATATATAAATGAGGGAATATGTTATGGAGGAATGGTGTTCACCCCCCCCCCCCCCCCCCCCCCCCCCCCCCC
>NW_025735112.1:0-2227 GCF_021292245.1 Micropterus dolomieu
GATTGAAGATGGATAGATGAATGGATGGATGGAGAAAACATTTTAGCAATGTCAGAATTCTTTTTTACATTTTTGAAATGTGTTTTGCTGAATAGACCTTTGGTCCTCCATCATGCGATTGAAATACTTGTTTTCTCTCCTCTTCCCTATCTGGACACAAAAAGAAATCTTCCTACATGTTCTGCCGCCAGGCCTGGCTTTTCCTGTTCAGCTCAGTTCATTTTTAATTTCTGTGGGCCTGTTTCTTGGCATTTAATTAGACCTTTTCATAGTCAGCATCCCCACACTACATGTAAATCTGACACATGGTGCTTATGGAGCTATCATCTGCGGAGCTGCAATTGCATCATTATGCTGCAACTGCTATGCTAGTTTTCATCTCTATTAAGTGTTTGATGGATGTCAGAACTGCTGGATCCATGCAAAATGTCTCATATGCACTGGTGGTGCGGCAGTCATCCTCCCCCAGCGAAGTTTGGCATAAATTCCTTTCAGGTCTCCCCAAAAGGGATGAGGTGGGAGAGTGGATGTTACATGTGAATCCTGTTTACAAAAGCCAACAATAACCTGGTAAAAATTACTTTTTTGTGTGTGTAACTGGTTTTATATATCAGGAGAAAGAGGACAGAGGAGGAGAGGAAATCAAGCACTAGAGGGAAAGGAGAGGAAGAATGAGCTGTGCCTGACCCCCTATTCTGAATCCACAACTGCACACACACATTGAGTGTGTGACACATTTGGAATTCATGACCAAAGGTTTGGGAAGACTGAGTCACATATTCTACTGATACTTTCCTAACAGCAGTGCAAGCACGCTTTAACGCGCAGCACACCAAACTGGTTTTACCCCGTGGTGGGAAAACCAATCATGTCCAACAAAGTCACCTTTTGTCAGTACCACACAGCATCATCAGATATTGCAAATCCAACTCCACTGAAGGTGTTTTAGCATAAACTCAATCCATAATCAGTGGCTTACATTATTTCTCTGCTTCAGAGCCAAAGATACTCTTCCTTTTCTTCATTCCGCTTTTTCGTATCATCTTCACCTCTCTTCACAAAAAAGATTCAAAAATTTTCACCTGACTAATTTTGAGTAAAGCCCTCTGTCCAGTGACACAGTGCATAATGTAGCTGTCTAAAGTCTTGAATCCAAACTTAAATTTAGTCTCTTTTTTAGTACTGCATCTTGTTTGGCATCCTTTTAGATTCATGATACTCTTCATCCAACATGCATTGTGCCAGAGCAATGTTGAGTGTGCAGGATGTGCATGTCAAGGACATAATTAGAGAAATGAGAGGTCATACAAAAAATGTTGGAGTTGAGTTTTTTGCCCTTCTCCAAATCAAACCAAAGGACAATCTAACAGTAATAACTATGTGGTTAAGGTTACAGAACGATCATGGTCAAGGTTTGAAGAAAACTATGTTAACTGTCTGCAAATGTGGAAAGTTTTTATTTATTTACTAAAGTACTGTACTCTTGAGGTACTTGTACTTTACTTTAATGTTTCCGTTTTCTTCTACCTTGCTTCCACTACTTTTCAGAAGGAAATATAGTATTTTTTACTCCACTAAATGTATTTGATAACTACGTACTGGTTACTCTAAAAGATTAAGAAAGTACTTTATTGATCCAAAGGGGAAAATTCACAAGTTGGCCAGCAAATAAAGTGTATGAAGTAATTAAAATTACCTCCACCTTTACCAGCTGTTACATTAAAGTGATGAACACATTGATGCATCAATAATAATATAACATACATTATTCTGAGATATATTATTAAGATCTGTCCAGGGACAACGGATGAAAAATAGCTGTAGGGTGCTGCTCCTTTAAGGACGTTGATTCTGTGGGCTCATGGGATTGCGGAAGAAGAGGCGCTGTAAAAAAAAAAAATAAAATAAAAACTGAACCGAACCGAACTGACCGAGAAAGCAACGTTGATGCTCATTTGCAGACTTTCTTATGTTCTACAACAATTACAGCTAAACACTTAATCTGAACTATATGTTCCCAGCGTGGTAAGTCAAATGTTGTTGTTATAAGTATATTGATAAAAGCACTATGTAGATCGCCATTCGCGATTAGCGCCTAAACGCCTAATGCTATTAGTTTGTTAGTTTGGATTGACATTTTAGTTTAAATTGCTTATTTAAACATATATGCAATATGTGTAGCATTTACAAGGTTTAATAGGTGTTTGTAATACAGCGACTGTTTAGA
>NW_025735112.1:2247-3286 GCF_021292245.1 Micropterus dolomieu
AGCCAGTCTTCTTAGTTGATTTAGTTTAATTGTCACATCACCCTTACTTTGTTTGAATGACCTGTTTGGGTCATTGGGACCGGGATGTAGGGTGCTGCTCCTTTAAGGACGTTGATTCTGTGGGCTCATGGGATCGCGGAAGAAGAGGCGCTGTAAAAAAAAAAAAAAAAAAAAAACTGAACCGAACCGAACTGACCGAGAAAGCAACGTTGATGCTCATTTGCAGACTTTCTTATGTTCTACAACAATTACAGCTAAACACTTAATCTGAACTATATGTTCCCAGCGTGGTAAGTCAAATGTTGTTGTTATAAGTATATTGATAAAAGCACTATGTAGATCGCCATTCGCGATTAGCGCCTAAACGCCTAATGCTATTAGTTTGTTAGTTTGGATTGACATTTTAGTTTAAATTGCTTATTTAAACATATATGCAATATGTGTAGCATTTACAAGGTTTAATAGGAGTTTGTAATACAGCGACTGTTTAAAAATCTGTATTGATAGTTTTATTACACACATGTGATAATATTTAATGCCTACATAGTCTACCACGTGTGATATTTGCATTGTACGGAATATCTTTGATTTATAATGTTTATCATCTAAGCTGATGTTATGTTGTAGAAAACTTATTTGGGAAAGTGATACATTACTGGAAACTAAAGGTGAATTATTTGTATTTACAGTTTGACCGCGCGCACACACTTATGTGTACATTGTGAGTTCTGCACAAGTGGAATAAAGAAAAGAGAAAACACAAAATCCAAGTTAATGTTATCATTTATGGGTAACATTAAAGTCAAACACGAGGAGTTAAGAAGATTAATGACAACATGGACCAAGATTCAGAAACAAGTGTTACTCCTGATCAACAACAAAGATGTCTCAAGCGTCAACGTGGAAGTGCAAAGGCTGCAGTGACACGCTTGATGACACAGATTACAACTTCTATGAACTGTAACCAACCCAAAGAAGTGGAGATGAAACTTCCTGCTTTGGATGAGGCGGTTATGCGTTTTAATGAGATTCATGACAT
>NW_025735113.1:0-2208 GCF_021292245.1 Micropterus dolomieu
AGAAATATGACCACATCACCCCTATTTTAGCTTCATTACACTGGCTCCCAGTATGTTTTAGAATTGACTTTAAAATTTTATTGATCACTTTTAAAGCTAATCATGCCCTATATTTCTGACCTTTTAGTCCCATACGCACCAGCACGTACCTTGAGATCCTCGGGCAGAGGTCTGTTGTCTGTTCCAGAGTCTTGACTGAAAACTAAAGGGGACAGAGCGTTTGCTGTCAGGGCCCCGAGGCTCTGGAACAGCCTGCCCGAGGAAATCAGGTCGGCTGAGTCAGTGAACTCTTTTAAGTCCCTTCTTAAAACATACTTTTATAGGAGAGCTTTTCCCGATCTTATTTGACTTTATTTTATCCTATTTTACTTATTTTATATTTATCTTAAACATGTATTTTAGTCTTTTCAATGTTTTCTTGCTTTTATCATGTATTGTTTTTGTATTATTGTCTTTTGGGTATTATTGTCTTTAAACTTGTTAAAGCACTTTGTAACTTGTTTTTGAAAAGTGCTCTACCAATTAAGATTATTATTATTATTATCCCTAACACACACACACAGAGCAGCAGGTCTTAGTGCAGCCTGCAGCCACAGTATCTGGTCAGCCAGGGGACAACGAGGACACAGACCCCTGTACTAACAAACTACATTATGTGTGTAGAGGTGTACTGACTTTGTGTACTGTATGTGTGTATTTGTATATCTGGGCTTTACACATATGTGTTAAATCATGTATTTGCTGCTACAGATGTACACGGGCATGTGTGTGACGAGGATGCCGATGTAAGCACGTCTGTCTGCGTGTGACATGTTTGCTGCAGGCCGATGACGTCGCCACTCCAGGTGAGTCACAGCCAAGTCACGTGGTGGGGGATTCTGGTTGCTAAGCAACAAGCCGGGAGAAAGCCAAAGGGGCTAAAAAAGAGCGACGTGCAGTCAGTGCGCCGTGTGTGTTTGTGTGTGAGAATAAAAGCAGGCCTACAGATAAGAGCTGCTTCTGTCGTCATCATTTGCTGCTGTCGCAATTCACGACGCCTGCTGCTGTTTACTGCTGCGTCGTTCTCTCTCTCTCTCTCTGCACTCCCTCCGTCTTTCTCTCCATCATCCGCTGTCTCTCCAATTCAAAAAATGTCCTATCTCTCTTTCTCTCTATTCGTCACCCTCTCGCAAGCCACCCTCTCCCTCTCTTAGATGCAAAAGTCTTTTTCAATATGTCACACCAAATTGCATACTCTCCTCAAAGCAAATTGCAAACGTTAGCTTTCCAATTTACAAGATCTGATTAAACAAGCACTAGAGTGTCACGTATTCTTATGTTAAGGTCAATGAAACAAGCAATTTATACCACAGATGTGAGGAGTTTTTCCTATTGAGGCAAGACTTTCTTATTCTTGACATCGTCCTCAGTTGTATCACTGTCAACTCTGTATGTGGGGCAATAATAACAATGACCGTGAAACCTCTGATTAGGATTGTTACATAGATCTCTGGTCTAGTTCCCGAGTCTAATTGCCCCTTAAAAGTTAAATTAGATTTAGCTGGGAGCTTGCAGAAATGCCTTTTAGGCTGTGTTCAGACAGACAAGAGCACTGCGAGAAAGTACACAGCTCCCTAACTCATTTCAATGGGACCGTGGGGGTGCAGATACAGAGAGAAAGACATCTGGCAAGGGGCCGCATTGGCCAATCAAAACGTGAAAGCACACAGTCTTCCTGGTAGTTTGTAGAATGACAGCTGTGTTTTCACTGCTCACATGGAGATCATGCACACAAAAGATAAAATTATTTCAGCCATGATAATGTTCCAGAGTTGTAAAAATCTGCCTGATATCGTAAAATATTGTTCTGCATGAATTATTGATGTTGTCTCTGACTGGATTTACCTCTTGTAAGTACCTCCTGTGGGATCTATTTATAGGGACCTTCTTAATTGAATGCATGCAGTCCTGATAGTATAGAGGTAAATTTGATTATTGTTACGTAATAAATGTCAGTGTCTCCCACACATCGACTTCACTTGGGGGCTTTACTTTACTGCAGTCTTTACTATTAGTATATTTATACTGGAGATCCACCAATTGCAATTTCCCTGGCTTATTCTGATTTCCGATTTTTTTCTTTCTGAGAACAGTACAGTTGTCAGCGTACATAAATATTTTGTAACTTTTCTTTTTTTCTTCATTAGGATCCCCGTTAGCACCAACATA
>NW_025735114.1:0-1939 GCF_021292245.1 Micropterus dolomieu
AAGATCTTGACGGCCACGTGTTCGTTCATAATCTGGGCCTTCCAGACGCAGCCGAAGCGCCCGCTGGCCTTCACCTCCAGCAGCTGCAGAGGCTTGAGACTCACCAAGGGGGAGCCGGGAGGAGGACCGGGATCCTGGAGGACACGGAGAGGAGAGCCGAGTTTGGTTTCATCACTATAGTTATAACATGCAGAATATCTTTGATTCTGCTGCATTCAATTACTCAAACGTGTCAGAGACTCTGAAACACGGCTGCACACTGGTGTCCTGTGAGAGGTCAGAAGATGATTAGCCGATTGCTTTGGCATCAGAGGTTAAAAATCAATCAATCGCCATACTGATTTTTAATAAGAACCTTCACCTGTAACTAAAGCTAGCGGGTAAATGAAGAGAAAAACAGGAATAAAATGGAAATAATCAAGTAAAAGTACCTTTAAGTTCTACTTAAATAGTGTACTTGAGTTAATATAGTTACATTTACACTTTTATCCACAGTGATAATAAATTCTAGTTAGAGCTGTTGAAGAAGTAAGAGTTACAGAAACAGTGCAGTCAAAACAAGAAGAGCACAGGAAGTGCACGTCAGGTGTTTTAAGAGGAAGTGGCGCCCCTGCTCTGATCGTTACTTCAACAGCTACACTGGATGTAACGAACACGCAGCACAGTAGAACAGCTCACATATATTTCTGTCCCGCTGATGTTTATTGTTGGTATTTACTGGATGTGCTTTTGTTTCATTGTTGTTTGCAGCTGAGACAAACAGCTGCAGTACCAGCATCCCGCCCCCAGAGGGAGCCGTGACACCGTGTCACCACTTTCAAATGTAGACGTTCAACATGAGGTCAATGTTCCCTTCCATCCTTCCTTCCTTCCTTCCCTCCCTCCCTCCTTTCCTTCCCCCTGCAGGATCGTCCATCCATTAGTACTTTCCAGGGCTCTGACACCGACTCTGTATCTCAGACCAAATATCTCCTAATTGATGATTCTCTCTTCTCACATTCAGCAGTTGGAGGCGGAGCAAAAGGAGGCGTGTTGCTGCCACCTTTATGTCGGAGCTGGACTTCAGCAGTATTATCTGCATGCACGTGTAATTCAAAGACTAACCGTGTTGGAAACAGAGACCTGGTTAAATAAAGGATGGAGGTTTAGGGGGCGTGTACCTCCGTGAGGTCCACGTGTCCGTACGGAGGTTTCCGGTGTCGGTACATCCAGACGGCGGTGAGCAGAACGACGGACAGCATGGTGACGGGCAGCAGGCAGTAAACCATCACCTTTAACACGCCGACGCCGTGGGGCGGGGCTTTGATCACTGACACACACAAACAAACATTTATTTATTTACATTCAAATGCACAAATAAATGATTAGAAAAGATACGGAGGAAAGACGTGACACAAACTCACGCGGCCCGGTGGCGTCAGGCAGGTGTGTGAACCTCTCGTTGCAGAAGTTTCCTTCGCAGCAGCAGAAGAAGACCTGAGGACTCTCCTCTGTGGCCACGCACTCCTGCCTGAGAGACGGAGAGAGGACCCGGTCAGGCAGACAGACTAAGTTTTTTAAATGTTTTGCGTAATCGAGACAATAACTTGTGAGAAAAAGGAAATGAGTGTGTAAATATATATAAATAATTTGATAATGGATGAAAAAAATGAGATTTATTGATGAGGTAGCAGCTTCTGCCGAGGAGATATTCAGCGTCTGAGCGAGATAAGAGAGACGGGGAGCTTTCTGACGTCTCGTTCATCAAGCAGCAGCTGGAGCTCGTCCAGCGTCGGTCCAGAGCCGCCCGCCTCCCTCCGCTACACCTTCAGGCGCAGCAGCAGGAGGAGGATCCTCCATCACCGCTCGCTCCCTCCCGCTCCTCCTCTCCTCCTTCCCATCATCCTCTCCTCCTGTCCGTCCTTCCAGGAACAGAACAAAGGGAGCGCTCGCTAATCCT
>NW_025735115.1:0-1937 GCF_021292245.1 Micropterus dolomieu
ACAAGAGTTTTATGCTTTTTCCAAAAAATGGTCAACTTGCAGCAGAAATAGAAATCAAATCAGTCGAAATAATTAGTAAATGATTACCCCTTAAACACCACTTCTTAACTTTACGTGTCTTCTCTATCTTTCTGATGCTGTGACTGCACCTGCTGTGTTAAGTACAGTATGTTGCTACCTGATACTCTTTGATTTCAGATGAGAGAAGCAATTCAATAGAAGCTTTGTGACTAAAATATTGTGTAATGGTGTTATAGTTGTAATAACTTTTGATTAGTTGATTTTCATAGTTTCACTTACATTCAGTGTTACTCACCAAAACTAATTGTGTGTATTGCTCAGATCTAACAAAATGTTGAATGCATGAATGAATATCCTTCCTTATAAAACATTTGCCATTGTCCTGCCTGGCTTTTGCTGTCACTGTCAATCAGAGAAATATCATGAAACTTGGCAGGAATGTGTGTTGCGTAGCCGTGCACTTGTGTGCGTCCTAATTCACGTGCACGAGATACAAGAAAAATGGGGTGCTTTTTGTAAAATAATGCTCAATCTATAGGGCTACTATAGATAGAAGTCTAAACTTCCACAGGGTACCTTTAGGCCACTGTAGCCTGTGCATAAAGCTTTACACATTCCAGTAAAATGTATTCTTTATCGATCAAGCTGGATTGCAGGACTAGTTTTCACAGCGATTCATTCATAATGTTCTTAAGAAGAAATAAAGCTATTCTCTTCTGCTTAAAGCTTCAAAAAGTGTCCAAATTTAGTTGGTTGAGAAGCATGTGTTTTGTTTTGCCGTGTGTTGATTTGGTTTTACTCTGATAATGAAGAAAGATGTACCTCCTACAGTATTTAAGCACATGCATAAAAGGGGACTTGTACAATAGCTCCCAGTGAATGCATCACTAATGCAGGATGAATTCACAGTCGACATGCACAAGGACTCCCACTGTATGCAAAGAAACAGAACAACTGTATCATTGTGATGTTCCCAGCAAGTCCGAAGTGCTAATGTGTAACGGTGATCAAGTCAGTTTATTCTGGCAGGCTGCCTGCCGAAGGCTCTGACAGATTGGTGCCATCAGCACATTATTTCATTAACACTTGTGTCTTCATGGTGAACATCTTCTCACTCGTCATTTTTCTCTCTCTCTCTCTTGCCCCCCTTCCTCTCTCCCTTGCTGCCACCCCCCTGACAGATGGAGAGCGAAAAGAAGAGGAGGAAATACTCCACGAGCAGCAACGACTCCGACACCACCGACAGTAAGTTGGAGAGAGAAATTCAGGGAACGAGAGGGAGAGTGTGTGTGTGTGTGTGTGTGTGTGAGGGAGAGGGAGTAAGAAATCTGGTAGTGTCAGAAAGTTTCTGTGCTGCTGTTGTACACTGAGCTGCCTGGTATTTCTTGTATTCAGTCTCTATATAGACTTTCTTACTGTCGTCCCTTCTCTTGTCATTAAGACTTCCCCTTATCGAAATATGAATAGGTTGCCCAAGAGCCATGGGTCTCAGATTTGTTTTTAATTCTCTCTCTGAAAAAGCAGGCGTTAAGATAGCGCAGATGAGATTTACACCAGCCACAAGAAAGATTGTGTTGGAAAAAGAAACGGGAATTAACCTTTTATTCTACAGAAATCGCATTTGACACAGTGAGTGTGCCCTAAATGAACGGCACTGAATCCGTTATATAAAAATAAATAAACTAATAAAAATATAGGCCTACATATAACGAAAACACATTCTTTAAAGTAGAAAATAGAGTCATAATTAGCAAAGTTTGTAACATCAAACAACTTCAGCAACATCACATTTTGGTTTGTTTTAATTAACTTGATGATCAATATCTGTGAAATCACCACAGTTTGCAACTGCACACTTGCAGTGTGTGACTTCCTGGATTTAATTCACCCCCCCCCCCCCCCCCCCCCCCCCCCCC
>NW_025735116.1:0-1887 GCF_021292245.1 Micropterus dolomieu
ACTGCTACACTGAGAAAGAAGAATGCAGACAGTGTGGCCGACCTGGGAGAGCAGATTGACAATCTGCAAAGAGTCAAACAGAAGCTGGAGAAAGAGAAATGCGAATTCAGACTGGAGCTGGATGATGTGGTGTCCAACATGGAGCAGATTGTCAAAGTTAAAGTAAGACAAACAAAACCAGTCAACTCATCTTTAACAAATAATTTGACATGTTGTGAAATTTGCTGTATTCACTTTCTTGCCAAGAGTTAAATGAGAAAATTGCTACCAATCGTTAAATATGAAGCTACTACCAGCACCTGGTAGCTGTTACCTTTGGGCACAGCTAGTTGTTTCCACCCTGTTTCGAGTGTCTGTGCAAAGCTAAGCTAAGCTAAATGGTTGCTCGCATATTCATATTTACAGTATAGACATGAGAGCAGGAACAGTCTGAAATATGTTTATCCACTTTCTTACAGAGAGTTGCCACTGTTATGTTTGTTTGGTAGCCTAAGTATGGGGGTAGAGAGGGCAACCTCAGAGATGACAAGAAGCAGAAGTGACAGGAAGTCACTGCCCCACTGCTTTTGGCCAAGAAAGTGTTACAACATGTAACCCTTTGATAATCACAAACTGTTATTCTTACATTTGTTTGAGTACAGATTTAACAAACAAGATACATTTATAAAAACTGAGCTTTAGAGGTGCTGGCAGACAGGTTCTAAATTTGAACAGAGCCTAGCTGTGTCCAGCTAGTATTTTGTTTTCATGCTTTTACTCCTTACACTAAGCCTGGCTGATGGCCTGCTGGAGCTACCTCTATAGTTAACACAGATATGAAAGTGGTACTCTCAAATTATACTATACAGAAAATAATGCTTGGGTTGGATACATTCTATGATTTACATATTAATGAAAACATCATTTAACTCAGGCCAACCTGGAGAAAATGTGCCGCACTTTGGAGGATCAAATGACTGAATACAAGACGAAATCGGAGGAAGGCCAGCGTACCATCAATGACTTTGCAATGCAAAAAGCAAAGCTTCAAACTGAAAATGGTAATCAGTTTAACAAGTGTCAGCTAAAGTGGAGTTATTTCAGATATTTGCAGGGTGCAAACTGACATATAACTAAACACCAATTGCAGCTTGATATGTGGCCTTTCAAATATTTATTTTTCAGGTGAGATTAGCAGACAGCTGGAGGAGAAGGACTCCTTGGTCTCCCAGCTGACCAGAGGGAAGCAGTCTTACACTCAGCAGATTGAAGACCTCAAGAGACAACTAGAGGAGGAAGTCAAGGTATCTCAAATTACCGTGAATTCAGTTTCCAGATAGACATTACATTAATATGAAAGTGTGTTTATACTTACACTGTCCTTTCATCTTATAGGCCAAGAATGCACTTGCCCATGCAGTGCAGTCTTCTCGCCATGACTGTGACCTGTTGAGGGAGCAGTATGAGGAGGAGCAGGAGGCCAAAGCTGAGCTGCAACGCTGCATGTCCAAGGCAAACTCTGAGGTGGCTCAGTGGAGAACCAAGTACGAAACTGATGCCATCCAGAGAACGGAGGAGCTGGAAGAAGCAAAGTAAGGATTCAGTAAATCATAGAACAATAAAGGATTGCCCTCTCTCTAAAGCTTCATAATTTAGGCAATATATACTGTATAACGACTGACAATAAAACCCATCTTGTCGTGATATTCTCATTTTACCTGTGATGTCACGATTTGATACTTTTCATTTTTGCTGCTAGGAAAAAATTAGCTCAACGCTTACAGGATGCAGAAGAAGCTGTTGAAGCTGCTAACGCTAAATGTTCCTCCCTGGAGAAGACCAAACACAGACTTCAGGGTGAGATTGAGGATCTCATGGTGGATGTGGAGAGATCAAATGCTGCTGCAG
>NW_025735117.1:0-1883 GCF_021292245.1 Micropterus dolomieu
AGAGAAAGTCTCCTATTGTTTCCTTGTTTCTTCCTCCTCCTGAGCTCGGTGAGTAATTCCACTCTGCTACACATTAGCACAGGGCCACACCTCACACTCATTAAAACTCCTAACTGGTTAAAAGGAGTTCAGCCTGTCCACTCCGATCAGGGAGAGTTACTGAGACACCTGGGGGGAAGCGTTTGGTACAAATGTGGACTTGATCCTTGAACTATTCTGTTAGCAGGTCCAGGGGCGCAGAGGAAAATTCTGAGCCCTATATACAAGCAGTCTCTGTGGGCCCCCTTCTCCTCTTGGTCTCTGTCTCTCATGCATCTTTTGAAAAATGTTGACGAGTAATTGAGCTAACGACTGTACACTTTAAACTTAGGTGTTGATCAGGGTCGTCACTAATGAACTGTTCTTACCACATTTAAACAATAAGGGCGTCACTTTGTGTTGAAAGGTGGTGGGGACATATGGGCTCAGTTAAGGGGCGTGATGATTAGGGATGGCCATCGCTACTCGATACCTTTATGGTATTGACCGAAACAGACCAGTATCAAGTAGAATGGAAAAGTCTCCAGTCAAACCAGTACTTCAATACTTAATACTTTTTGTAACGAGGTTGCAGCAAAAAATTGCTATTTGTATGGTTTTGCTTGCAGCCAAACACGCAAGCAACACACTGAAAGAAAGAGAAGAGCACACCTTTTCCCCCCAATATGTGTCTGCACCTTAAACTGTACAAAAAAAGGCCTGCACCTGTCGAGTCCATGCGTAATTTTAACAGCCGCTCACCTTCAGCTGTGGTCTCAGGCATGTTGGTCACTGTTGCTAGTTTATCACCACAAGCTTGGCTTTCCATTGGTTTCATCTTCTGGCATCATTTAACACTCCTGTGGTGGGGATTGCGTGTTTAAATAAACAGCTCAGACAAACACTTCTTTCTGTGAGTTTTATTTAAGTCTTCTGCAGAAGGACTCACAGCAAAACACATACGCCGTGTACATGTATGCTCGAATGAGTGAGGAGAGCTCCGTGAGCCTGTTATTTATCCAGCTTTAGGGTCAATCATATCATCCCTCAGAGACATGTTGTCTCTGAAGTCTGGATAACACAGAGAACACAGATATTTTGACTGTTACGTTTACACAGATTCAGTGCCACATCACAGATGAGTCTCCCTGAGTCCAGGGTTACATGCAATATGTTTGGAATTCCCATTACACTCCTCTGTACATTTTTATTTGCTATTCACATCACTTGTCACTGATCGATCGCTGCGTTCCATCACATCAATTAAACGCTGTGGTGCAGCAGCGATCAGCTGATTTTACTCAGGGAGCCTCCGGCTGCAGCTGCGGCTGCTTCAGGTGTAGTTGGTTTGATTGGCTGGACATGCAGCCTCTCTTTTCCTCTGTTTGTGAGTCTGTAGTGTAGTTAAGTGACCTGTTTAAACAGACTCCTTTCTCATTTTTTACTTGTGACTGTCCTTTTTCAGAGGTTTGCGACTCACAAATAAAAGAAAAGGCAAGGATGACCTAATTAGGATGAGGCGGATCTGATGCAATTTCCCAATACTTAATATGTAACAGTTATTTGAAACAACAACCAAAAAAAATAGATAACCTTTCTTGTCCAGAACAACATTAAAATAATAATAGGCTACCAATCAACTACTATGGCTTCAACAGGTGGCATTTTATGCAAGGGATCGAACACCCAACTTTAGTGATGATACACGAAAACTGGACGAGAAGATTTTAACACTATTTTGAAGAAACATGAATTGCTGAAATATATGAGCGGGGGTCTACAGGTCCTCCTTCAGAAATTTGGAGCATTAAACACTTAATTTCCTGCATTCTGGTGACATTTCCTGCTCCAAGTTCCAGTGGAAA
>NW_025735118.1:0-1948 GCF_021292245.1 Micropterus dolomieu
CACAAGACAATGGAGCAAGGAGTTTAACTTCCAAATCTCTGACGGCTTGAAGCAGCAGTAAAGTTGGATATCATCAGCAAATAGATGAAAAGAAACATCATTGAACCTTTGTATGATCTTTCCCAAAGGGATCAAATACAACAAAAATAAAACGGGGCCCAGAACAGAGCCTTGAGGCACTCCACAAAGCAAGTCTGCAGACTCAGACCTTATTTGGTTTGCTGTAACACTAAAACTACGCCCAGATAAATATGAGGTGAACCACTGCAGAACTGACCCTGACAGCCCTACTTGATTCTACCTACCATTAGTGACCAAAGTGGCATTTAAGTGTTACCACACAGTAGCCTATATGCAACTCAGCCTGGGGAGACTTTGACCTCAGTTCTTAAGTTCTGCTACAATGCAGTGTGCTGTACACGTTCCCATTAAGACATTAAAGTGTTTTTCAAAATGCACAGGGCTGTGGAGGCGTTATCTTTACTTTTTGTCTTGTGTAAAACAAACTCATCCAGACAAACTCGCAAAAAATCGCTGCATTTGGGATGTTCTGTGTGTCAACGTGACTATATCTCGTAGCAAAATGACTTGTTCCACCATGTCAAAATGAGCTCAAAATCATGATGATGAGTGAAGAAACCAGGCTACTGAACTGATAAACCCTGTAGGAGTTATTTTCTCACTCAAATTGTCCTCCGTTTCACTGTTTAAGCCCAGACTGTCAGCAGAAAAGCATTGGAATATATCTGCTTTAGATATTGCCGAATGAATAATTAAAAACCAGCGCTTTACACGTCAAGAGAAGGTGATGTGTACATCCCTTTGAACAAGCTGGGGAGGACATGAATAAATACATAAATTGTGTGTGTGTGTTTGCACAGCACGCCAGCAAGGAAGCCACAGAATTGAAATTACACAGGGGAATGAAAGCGAGAGGTAATTTTAACATAAAGCGTGAACTGTCAGGAGAGGTTTTTAACTCTTCAACAGTGCAGTTTAGGCAGAGCATTTGGGAAATGACAGATCCAGCAATTCGTTACCACAAACAGACTCTTCAGTGTGGTGGTTGGCTTTGACTTCCCAACATTACATTTGATAGCATGTTATCACCCATATTAAGAGTATTCACTATAGCGTTCAAGATTATTCACTTCAGTAGCAGTATATAAACGTGATTGATTCAGAGGCAACAAGGCAATGTTTGTTTGTTTTTTTAATACAGAGCCAGTTTCAGAGTTCAACGTGTAATATTTTAGGGATTTTTAGAGCTTTGAATCAAAATAAACCTTTTGCACCACCACCAAGCTGTAAATAAATATGTTCAATGTCAGTAGTGTAAAGGACAGGCATTCTGCACCTCAGACTGATATGTTTATATTGCATTTATACCGAGGGAGCAGTAGTTTTGAGAGATGAAACAGCTCCCCAAAAAGAGCTGAACCTACGCTTACACTTAGACTCCTGCTGAATACTGACAAAGATCAAGGCAACCAGGGCTTGTGCTTCACACTTCCAACTAGAAAACAGCTTTGTGTGTGTGTGTGCGTGTTTGGATATACACAGCCATGTGTGTGTCAGTCTGTGTGCATTGATGCGTTTTGTTACAGTCATTTAGCTCAACAGCAGCTCTGTGTTTGCTTCCTCATGGCAGCTTTCCCACTAATTGGTCGCAGTTCAACTTTGTTGTAGAAGGCAGTCTGTTCTCTCAAGAGCTCGGGTCAAAATTTCCTGTGTAATTTTTTTTCTTTCCGAAAGGAAACAAATTGCACTGTAATGACTTTCCCTTTGAATTTCCATACACTCATAAATCAAGCATGGTAAAGTATGAAGATAATCTAAATGAGGCAGGGAAAGGTTTATTATTCTGTATAAATGCATTTATTATGTGTTTTTCAGTTTGATTTCAAACAATGATCTCAGAAAAGGAAGGAAAATATCTGTTTAGCAA
>NW_025735119.1:0-1947 GCF_021292245.1 Micropterus dolomieu
CTGTTAGCTGTCGACTAGCTTTCGTGCTCGTGCAACTCTTCCCTCAGTTCCCCCTGATCTCCCTTCTCGCGTGATTACCCGTAGTTCAACAGGATACTTTATTAGTCACTAAATCTCTAACATTAACAAAATGATTAGTGAGCTTATCTTATGTAGTAAACCATGCTTAAAACATTTTAAGGAAAACCCAACTTAACTGTTAAATTACCTGGACACATCTGAACAGAGCGAGGATAATTAAATGATAAATCCTATTGCATCTTCAACCAATAGACATTTGCCACTTCAGTAACTCTTACATCTCAACTGGGATTACATATGAATTAAGCACTTTAGCAAGCCCAAAAAAATACAGTAACCCACATATTCCAGAAAAAATACAACATAAGTGACATATTTTTCCAGGTCATTACATACACAAAAGGCCCATTTCGCTCAAATATTGCCAAGATAATCCATCCACTTCACAGGTGTGTCATATCAAGATGCTAATCACACAGCATGGGTATTGCACAGGTGTGTCTTAGGCTGGCCACAATGAAAGGTGTGTGCAGTTGGCATGCTGACTGCAGGAATGTCCACCAGAGCTGTTGCCCGTGAACTGAATGTTCATTTCTCTACCATAAGCTTTCTCCAAAGGCGTTTCAGAGAATTTGGCAGTACATCGAACCAGCCTCACAACCACAGACCACGTGTAACCACACCAGCCCAGGACCTCCACATCCACTTATCTTCACCTCCGAGATCGTCTAAGACCAGCCACCAGTACAGCTGCTGCAACAATCGGTTTGCATAACCAGAGAATTTCTGCACACACTGTCAGGAACTGTCTCAGGGAAGCTCATAAGCATGCTTGTCGTCCTCATCGAGATCTCGACCTGACTGCACCTTTGCACAGCCACTGAAGAGGAGTGGACCAACATTCCACAGGCCACAATGAACAACCTGATCAACTCTATGCGAAGGAGATGTGTTGCATTGTGTGAGGCAAATGGTGCTCACACCAGATACTGACTGGTTTCCAGACCCACCCCAATACAGTGAAACTGCACATTTTCATGTGGCCTTTTATTGTGGCCAGCCTAGGGCACACCTGTGCAATACCCATGCTGTCTGGATTATCTCGGCAAAGGAGAAGTGCTCACTAACACAGACTGTGACAGATTTGTGAACAGTATTTGAGAGAAATAGGCCTTTGTGTACATAGAGAAAGTCTTAGATCTATGAGGTCAGCTCATGATGAAGGGGGCCAAAAACAAAAGTGCTGCGTTTATAATTTTGTTCAGTGTACTACTAAATGGTTTTGCCTATTAGGCCTTTATTGGGTGTGAATGCTGCAAGCATTCGCATCCTATGTTATTGCTAACCTTTATTATTCTTCCGTCATGATTTTTTGTCCGCTAACTAGTCCCACAGCTTTTGACATAGAAACTCCGTTCAAACTCCAGTTGTCCGGCTCAATGAGGAATGGGGTGCTATTACTTTTGTCATTGATACCTTGAATACTTTTCAAAATATTCAAGGTTTTCCAGGAAAATTCTCCCATTGTGAGTGAATGGAGAGACATGAGAGAAATCCTCCTCATATCTACTCCACTTTGAAAGCTCACCGGTTCAGCATACTTTTAGCTACAGACTTGATTTAAACTGTAATTGTTCACAAGAAGTTAATCTATTAATGATGTATTCAGCTTTTTGATATATGTTCACGGTCGCTGTCTAAGTTTTATGCTTTTTTGAGATCTTTTCTGAGTTTATAATGGGTGTGTATTGCGTGAGTTAGAGTGGTTGACATCATCACTACAGTGTAGCAGGCTTGGAAAATCTTCTTCTTTTCTCTTTAACTCGCTGGCTTGACCACAGTTTTAACTCTTCATGCATAATTTTACACCAGAAACGTAGTTAATTTTGTTGTGGTTCCTCACATGGGCTTTTTAAATCCCACGGA
>NW_025735120.1:0-1952 GCF_021292245.1 Micropterus dolomieu
CCATCTTTTTATCACATTAGTTAGAGAATAAATTCACTGTAATATAATCAAGAACTGTGTGTGTTGCCTATTTCTACGTCCCTGCCAAGAGAATTGACCCTTTAGATATGAGACTGACTGATTGATTTAAGATAATTGAGCGATTATTAACTAACTGATCACTAGTAATAATTGTATAATTATTAAAACTACCTAGAGGTCCGGAGACTCTAGATTTATAACAACTCCGGTGGTGCCCTGAAATGAGGAATAAAATTAGATTTTATGAATATTAAAAATCATAACTGGGTATTAATTCTCATAAATTTATTAAAATGCATAACTAAATTTAGGTTTGCTACAATAACGTAACATAACATAACGTAACGTTACGTAACATAACGTAACATAAATAACTTTCATTTGGTTTAGGCAACAAAATGTCTCTGGATATGACGCTGAGCACATGCACTCAACTTCTTTGGTCACCTTCTTTTACATGGAGGAGCGCAAGGTCTCTAACATCCACCAGCTCCGTGATGTCTACATGGAGGAGTGGAAGAGGACTCCAGTGGCAACCTGTGAAACTCTGGTGAACTCCAAGCCCAAGAGGGTTAAGGCAGTGCTGGATGGTGGCCACACAAAATATTGACACTTTGGGCCCAATTTGGACATTTTCATTTAAGGGTGTACTCACTTTTGTTGCCAGCGGTTTAGACATTAATGGCTGTGTGATGTGTTATTTTGAGGGGACAGCAAATTTACACTGTTATACGCTGTACACTCACTACTTTACATTGTAGCAAAGTGTCATTTCTTCAGTGTTGTCACATGAAAAGATATCAAATATTTACAAATATGTGAGAGGTGTACTCAACATGATATATGTAACATAGAACTCACCTGAGCTTTTCTGCCAGCCCTGTGCGTCTCATACAGACGCTAAAGAGCAAGAGGCGTGACAAAACATATTTGAAGACCTGGGAATGAGAACGGGATGAAATGAGGAACAGCAAGATTACCTTCCTTCGGGTTGCAGCCTTTCAGTTGAAAACAATAAGGCTTTTCTGGGCTTTGTCTGCTATTCACAACATGAGAACAAAAAAACTACATGCTTCAGTGGTAAACACATATTGTCCCCATCGTCATTATAAGGGTAAAGAGGTGTTACCATCATCTCTGTAATGTTACTGCTTGAACCGCTTTTGTTAGCAGCAGGTTGTTTGTTTGTACAGCATTTTACTTCTTGCTTTCTTTCTTCTTTTTCTTAAACTACCCTCTGTCTTGCCATAAATTCCCTAAATATTTCCCTCATTGATATCACAAAAGTTTTATCACCATTGAGTTCCATTTTTGTTGTGCAAGCTACCACCAGCAGCAGCATGAAAGTGATTTTTTAAAATAAACCTCTGATAAATTGATTGGACACTCCCTGGTCAGCACCAACCCCCAATATTAAATATCATGCTGCTTAAAAGCCAGATATTTCAGACATTGCAGCTTTTTAGTCTCTTTAACTCTTTACTTTGGTTTGCCAGCCCTCAGCTTAACTGTTTTGGTTCATTCTTACCAATATCATCAATTCAGTTTCCAGCTGCAACAGGCATTGGTTTTCAGTGAGGAAGCTCAGATAAACCCACTGTATGCTACCTGCCCAGCACACAAAATGACAAAACAGTAAGTGATTAGTTGATCAAAAGAAGAACATTAGCTTCCTAAGAACCAGGTATTTTCCCCAGTAGTTGATGGAGAAAAAAACAGAGTTAAGAGGAGAGTAAATATTGGACGTATACATTTCCAACACGATTCCAAATGAATGCGAATTGCTGCATGTTTGCCAGATATTCTAAAAGACAACTGTATTCTAACATTTTAGCAATAACAACTTTATGAAGTCATAGTGAGTCAGATGTCTTATGTTATGCTCGTTCTGCTCCCAACAAGCATGTTGGCCCAAGTGGTCCAGAAAATCA
>NW_025735121.1:0-1822 GCF_021292245.1 Micropterus dolomieu
TGCAGAAACACGGAGATAGTCACGTTAGCTTGCAGGTTTGCGCCGAGCAGTTGCTAACAGTTGACATAAATACAAGTAGAAATATATATATATATATATATATATATATATATATATATATATATATATAGACAAAATATAAAATATAGAATGATAATGATTAACACTTAACAACAAACAACAAATATGTGCAATATACCACATATGTGCAATGATGTGAAATTAAATAATATTTACATGTGCAAAGATTTACAGTATTTGAGAGGGAAGAGGGGGGTGTCCCTCCTTGAGACTCAGCATGTCTGGAGAAAATCCATAGCCTGCATGCCAGTGTTTCCGCGTTTATTATGGGATCTTTTTGTGAAAGCGGTTGTGTTTCAGATTATGCTCGCTCATGAGTTCAAGCGTATGAGCACACACCTGGTTGCAATCTTAAAATCGCAGCGCTTGTTTCCGCTGAAAATTACATAATGTCCCTTTAACAGGTAGAAACCTCGAGCAGAACTCAGGAAACACTCAGAAAGACTTAGGATGCCGGCCATCTGCCTCTAACATTAGTGTGATAAAATAGATGTTGTTACGTTTAACACAGTTGTATTTGAATTGGTGCAGACAAGCTTGTTCATGTTGTTCTGCATGTTCTAATGTTAAGAAAGTTATAAAAAATTTTGTTTTTCATTGTCACTCTTCAAACAGGTAACTCCTTAAGATTCTCCTTGCTGTCACATCCACCAGCAAAGCTCATAAAGACATGGTCATTAAATAAGAAACTCCTACTTTTCTTAGAGCATACTTTTCAGACACAGCAGTTAAAATTAAAATGTCAAAATTTATTCTTTGACTCAGCAGTGGGTCAGCACCTCTTTGCCTGTGATTGTAGCTCTTTAAAAACATGTGTACTTTTTCCAGAGGTAATAAACTACTCCCCACTGAAAGTAGTTACAAGCTCTTGCTCAAAGGTTTTACATGTACTATTAAGATGAAACACAGGAGTTAACAGCAGATAAATGGGTCAATTACATTGATTTTATTCCCAACAGCAATTACAGGCCACGTCCTACAGCTATAGATAATAGAACAATGAGCAGGAGGTGCAGAAACACACCGCAAGTAAGCATGAACAGCATGAGTGCTGGTGAGACTGAACCAAACAGACGGTTACACAGTTGTATAATAGGAGTACCTGCCATGCTCCTGATCCTGAGTGTCCTGCCAGAACCAGTTATGCTCATGTCTGACTGAGCTTTGAGTAAACATCCTGTGCTCTGACTGGGGTCTTCTGTACCACACAGGGATAACCACAAAGGACATCACACTTGAACTGAATCAGGAGAACGTGTGCTGATAACCTGAAAGGTGATCAACATGTGATCAAGCGCTGCAGCTCTAATCCTGAGTGGGGTCGAGCATGGTCCACTTTGTCCTACTGCAGTGAGGCAGCCCTTTAAATAACTCGCTGGGTACGAGTTATCGGCTCTTTGTCCCAATAGTACACTTCACATCCCCATCTGGTCTGCCATCTCCAAACTGAACGCATAACCCATTTACAGGCCTGACATCATAGCAGCAGTATAGTAACAGTAAGGTAGTGTAGATGTAAAGCTACAAATCACACACTCACCCACACACAGGAGCCGCCTTGTATTTTAGGGTGTGAAATGTGCTTTGAAAAAGGTTTATCATTTATTTACAGTTATAGCCTTCCAAATGTTACATTCAGTACATTTTCTGCTAAAGATTTTTTTCACTATTTATCTGATTTGTCTTGTAAACAGTCAGTGTTACTCATGCTGTGAAAAAAATGCCCCCACCGTTTAGATAA
>NW_025735122.1:0-2051 GCF_021292245.1 Micropterus dolomieu
CTGCTGAAGTTGCTGCCAATGAAGCCACTTTAAAGGTACTGCTAGAGCAAGAACGTCATATCGAAGAACTTGAAAGACTCTAAACTGAAACCGCCAATTTACTAGCCAAACAAGAGGCTGAAAATGCAGAAAGACAAAGGGTGCTGGAAGCCAAGCGCAGACAACTATAAAGACTGGAGACAATTAAGAAGCTAAAGGCTGCTAAGGCGAGACAGCAAGTATATGATTGAAGTGAATGCTCAGATGAAGAAATATTTGAGCTGCTCCATCAATGTGTCCCTCTGAAGGAGAATGAGGAAGTCAAGCATGAAAGTAGCCTATTGCAGCATCGCTCCCCACCTCAATCTCTGACACAACCAAGACAAGAAGACAATACTGCAGCTCTTGTTAGAGCATTTGCAGAGTCCATCAGTGCGAGTTGTCTTCTCGTACCTGATCCAACAACATTCAATGGCAACCCACTCAGATTCAACGACTGGAAAGTCTCCTTTCAGACACTTATTTACAGGAAAAACATACCAGCTGAAGAAAAAATATACTATCTGCGAAAGTATGTGGGTGGACCAGCCAAAAAGGCCATTGAAAGCTACTTCCGGCACAGAGTCAGCCTATTGTGTAGCGTGGACCATCCTAGAAGAGAGATACGGCAATCCGTTCCTTATCGTCAAGGCCTTCAGAGATAAGCTCGATACAGGCCCAAGATAAGCTCCAAGGGGAGTATAGAACTTCAAGAAGTCGCTGACTTCCTTCGCAGCTGTGTGGCGGCCATGTCTCAGATCAGAGATGCAATGAAAACCAGATAATACTCTCTAAACTTCCAGACTGGCTGACCTCAAGATGGAATAAGAAGGTCATAGAAGTGGAAGAACAAAGTCGCACGTTCCCAAGCTTTGGCCAGTTTGTCAAGTTTCTCACACGTGAAGCCAAAATCGCCTGCAACCCAATAACATCCCTCCATGCTCTAAAACCGAGTGAAAGTAAGAAGATCAAGGTTTCAAAGACCAGAGGTCATGGAGCAAAGGTATTGGCAGCTTACTCAGACGAGAAAGCTGTTACCACAAGCGGTGTCTTCTGTGAGAAGGCAGGTCACAGTCTACACAAGTGTCGCAAATTTATGGATGAGACGATTTCAGAGTGAGTCAAGTTTGTTCAAGAGAAGAAATTGTGTTTTGGCTGTCTGAAGTTTGGCCATCGCTCAAAGGACTGTGAAAACAGAAAGATCTGCGATATGTGTGAAAAAAGACATCCAGCTTGCCTCCATGATAATCGCACCAAGGAAGAAAGGATGTCAACGCGGCCTAGTGGAGCAAGGGACAGTGACAGGTCAAGGGAAAGGAAATTGGATCGGCCACAAGATAAAGCAGCAAGATCATCACTTGATGCAACATCCAATAGAGTTATACAGAATGTTAAAGACACTCATAAATCTACAGTCATTCCAGTGTTGGTTGTCAGCCACAAGTGAGCCAGATCGTGAAGTTCTTGTATATGCACTCCACGATACACAGAGCAACACGACATTCCTCCTGGAAGAAATGGCAAAGACTCTCCACACAAGGAATGAATCAGTTTAGCTAAAGCTCTCCACAATGGCTTCAAGAAACACCGTTGTGTCCTGCCAGAAATTGACTGGACTACAAGTGAGAGGATTCTACTCAGATAAGATAATTCCTCTGCCAGTGACTTACTCGAGAGAATTCATCCCTGCAAACAGAGATCATACAGTGGGGGAAAAAAGTATTTGACCCCTTGCTGATTTTGCAGGTTTGCCCACTTACAAAGAATGCAACGATCTATAATTTTAATCATATGTACATTCTAACAGTGAAAGACAGAATCCCAAAGAAAATTCCAGAAAATCACATCATATGAATTTATAAAAATTGATAACCATCTGATGAGGAAAAACAAGTATTTGACCCCCTGGACAAACAGCATGTTAATATTTTGTAGAAAAGCCATTATTGGCCAGCACAGATGTCAAACGGTTTTTATAGTTGGTGACAAGGTTTGTGCACATTTCGGCAGGGATGTTGGCCCACTCCTCCCTG
>NW_025735123.1:0-1790 GCF_021292245.1 Micropterus dolomieu
ACATGAAAGACTAAACACAAGAATACAAAACCAGAACACAAGTGAAACCCAGAACTACATAAAAACATAGGAAACAACTGAAAAACCACCCAACCAACACAAACCCTCGACAAAAACGAGGCAGAGTGTAACTGAGCTGACCAGTAATACCACCGCAGATTTGGAAGACGAAGGCCACCTCTCTCATATAGCAAGTAAAGCAACTTCAATTCCAGCCTAGCTTTTTTATTGAATTGCCAAATGCCAAATGAATTTAGCAAGAATGTTGTTAATTTTATCAAAAAAACATTTAGGAAGCGGGTGTGGGATTGATTGAAAAAGGTACAGGAATTTTGGTTGTATATCCATTTTTATTATATTAATACGTCCGATCATTGCATTCTTTAAACATATTCAGAAGTGGCTCTACTAATTTAGTTTTAAATGTTTTATAAAATTAATTAATTAATTAATGTCGTCAGATAATGACTGAAACTGAAGCTGATCAAGAAATGTTTCTTGCGCATCTGAGCCGCGGTTGCATTCTGATCTATATAAGGATTCATAAAAATTATTACTATTTATTGCTCGGTCAGTTTGTTGGTTTTTGATTCTCCAGGATAAGAGTTTTCCAGCCTTTGAACCCTTTTCTAGCCAGTCAATAGTGTCAACAAAAGCTTGGTCTTGCAGCCATCTCGCCTGGAACCTCCAATTAGGTGGGCTATGGGCAATTTTGTCAATTTGGGTTTTGAGTGATACAGCAGCATGGTCACTTAACATGATACCATTAAACCAGCATTCGCTAACCTTGGGTAAGAGTTCCCTGGAAATAATTAAATAGTCTATGCGGGAATGTGATTTATGTGTACTTGAATAGCAGGAGCAATGATTTTTTTATCAGGATTCCGTTCTCTCCAAACATCAACTAGATTAATGTCCTCTATAAACTGTTTCAGTAGTTCTCTAATTTGTGTGTCACAGCACAAGCCCCCTCCTAAAATAAAAAAAATCTGTTCATGGTAGACAAGTCAAGAAAGATATCCCTAAAGAAACTGGGGTTATGCTCATTGGGATAGTAATGGTTTAAGTTTGTAATTTTCTGAAACCCCCTGACATTCCAGCTCATTATTTTTATGTTAGAGGAATTATAGTTATGATACATACTTATCTATACAAAAGAAAAGAGAATAAAAGGCTGCTGCAAAAAATCAAAACCAAATTTTAAAAAACAACAGACAAACATACATATACACATACCTGGGGAGACTTGAACAACATCTTCCCACAACAATGCGAACCCTTCTAATCCCGCTCCCCCCTCCCTCCTCTAAAAACTGTAACACTTCAGCTTCACTGGTAAATCTATCCCAGGCAAACCACAAATGATGTCCACAAACCATGCAGTCAAAAAGAGCATACAACAATACCCCTAACTGAATGGTTATTGCAACTAAACATGTCAGGCAAAAAGAGCAGAGTCCATAAAGTTTAAAGTTGAGTCTTGGAAATAACTGGGTTAAATTAAACTATAGTACCCCTGTGCACCATATCTATAAATTATAATAGTTGAATGACATCTTGTTAAAAGTTAGAATCAGGTCGGGTAACCATAATCAAATAAACAATAGGTTTAACCGGTTCATGGATATGAGAGTACAAACTTCTTCAACATTATTTAGTGCAGTACCTTGTCAAAAGGCATCAGTTGATTCTCCATTTGTAAACAAACCCATGCCGTCTCTTCAAAGTCCGCGATGGAATTTCTCTGCATCTTCCGGCGACGAGAAGAGGTGAATCTTGACATTATGGAG
>NW_025735124.1:0-1798 GCF_021292245.1 Micropterus dolomieu
ATATTTTACCCGAAATGCTGCTTTTGAATTCCTCTCCCACCCACCAGGATGAATTTCTATGAAAAACATTGCTGTGAGTCAGACAGCAGTGTAACCTTTAGGCACATTTTTGTAAGGATGTGTCAGGAGGGACATTTCTGATTGTGTGTACAGAGTTAGAAAACAACAACCCACCTGTGGGCTTAGGTAAACCAGCGTGTCTGGCAAACAATTCACAGTGCCCATTTAAAGCAACACATTCTTGACACATATTACTACCTGAGCAAGTGTGTGTGTGTGTTGTGTGGCTGACTGCATATTGCTGTAGGGCTGTCTAACACCTGAATGACAGATAAACAAAGAAAGAAAGGAAGCATCGCCACGGGTCCCCATCCACTGGTTGTTATCTATAAAAGTCTGCAAGTCTGGTCTTTGTCTTCCTGAGCCTCAGGAAGCCTGTCTGAACCTTTTCCACTCTGATTGACCCTGCAGATTAAAGTTCACCTGCCCGTGTGAGTGTGCCTGCTATTGTCTGTCCTATTATGTTAAATCATGCAGCTGTTGACACAAGAGACATGTGTCATAACATGACATGAGTGCATAATGGGTTTATTGAAATTGTTCCGTGGTTTGTTTCTGAGGCAAAATAATGATCTTTTAGCAGCATTTGAACAGATACACCCAAGGATCGTCTATACAAGACGCATCCTACAGTCAGATAGCTTTGTCACTTTTTCTGAAAGCGTCATCATTTCATGCCTGAATTTAGTATTTTGGTGCATAACAATAAACAGACTAAGAAGTACTGCAAAAGTCAAGAACTATAAATAGAAAAAATTGACAATAAAAATATGAAAACAATATAGTAAAAAGTATTTACAGTAAGTTTAAACTGATAATACAACATATTAAGCTATTAAAAACTGCCTACTGCTGTGATTGGAATAAGTGGCTTTGACTTAAAAAAGATACTTTTCACATTCACATTGTAACACAGTGAAACGTTAGGCTACTGCAAGGAACTTGAACATAAGGCCAACTTGCCCTTTGGCCCTTCATGTTGCCAGTTTGATGTAAAGATGCCTCTGTTTGTCCCTTGTGAGTGTGTTCTGTTTCTCTGGCCTGGGGAGAACAGGCTTGACACATTTAAAGGTGTAGGACTCGACTCTGTATCACCCACACGACACATGGGTTCACATGATTGAACAAAATGTGCATATATTATATATTTAGTCTTTGTTTGCTAGACTGCTTATTTTCTTATTTTTTTCAGCAACACAATGGAGGAAATCTGCAGAAGGAACAAGACATTTTTGTTGTTGTTAGATCATACAGTTTTACCATCTACTCATCCTGTACTGCAAACCACGCAGCAGGTTTTGTCTTGCATTTCTTATTCTGTTAGACACTGATAATGAACAAGCTATGGAACAGTAAGACCGTTTGTTATTCATAGAAATCACTGCTCCAATTCTCTTTACTACTAGTGATTTTGACAATTCTTGTTCAAATTAACTAAAAGGGGTAACCTGGGGCAAAATTCTTATCAGACACTGAGACTGTTTCTCTCTTTTTATTTATATTTATATATATATATACATACACACACACACACACACACACACACACACACACACACAGATATGGAAACAGGTTAACATAAGTATTACACAGGTAAGGTGTAACAGTGCAGTGCAAGTAAAGTGTCGAAGTAACAAGCTTGAGAGCCCAGGGGCTCAACAGTATGATGGCCTGTGGTATGAGGTTGTCCGTCAGCCTGCTGGTGCAGGACCGGATCCCATGGTGCCGTATGCCGGAT
>NW_025735125.1:0-1781 GCF_021292245.1 Micropterus dolomieu
GACACACACACACACACACACACACACACACACACACACACACACACACACACACACACACACACACACACACACACACACACACTCTTGTCCTATGTTTTGTGGGGGATCACACCTCCTTTTGTTTTCCCCCAACAGCCAGCGGAGGCGATGCCCCAATGCCCCCGGTGTGCTCCACTGCTCTGGCTGAAATGGGCTCCCTTCTCCCCTCTGGCCCCCCACTCTCCCCTGACAACACTGTCCCCTCGCTCGCTATGGGTTCCCCCAGCCCTTGCCCTCCCCCTGACTGGTTCTGACCTGAAATAAGGGCAAGGCAAGCCTCCATGGCTAGGCCAGTATAAAAGGAGATCTGTGTGTGTGTGTGTGTGTGTGTATATGTTTGCGTGCCCCTGTGCACCATGGCCCTGAAAGAAAGTAGGAGATTATCCCATTCTGTGTGTCCAGTCACCAGTGCAGTATTGACCATGGTGGGCCACCCAGGGAGCGTCCAGCCAGCCGTGAGATGGCCTGATATACATGCTTACTGGCCATGCTAGATTCCCCCACTCTCACCAGGGAGAAGGCCTAAACCCAACGGGGTGGACGCTTTCTGAAGACACTGGAGCCTGTGTGCGGAGTGACCCACCCTCCATACCCAGATGCTCACACACACACACACACGCACAAACCCACACACACACATTTCAGCGTAGCCTCCATACAGTGAAAGACATTGCCATCGGGTCGTTTTCTGTGTCCTGTGAGGCGAGGCGGGGGTCATTGGCAAGGTGGAAAACCTCTTTAATGGTGGGAATGATACCATAACACCTATAGATAGAGTTACGGATCATGTCACACACAGTTTGTATACAGTGTACAACTCTGACAGCGAGGCCTGCTCATTCCTAATTGTAAATGTGAAGGCGACTGTGAAAAAAATGTAGCTTGTGTTGAAAGATAGATTTACTTGTTTCTTTTTTTTATTTTTACCACATACTTATATATACTTTACATATTCATACATAACTGATCTATATTTATTCTTTTCTTTTAATATGGCCGTACAACACCCTTTTGCTCACTCCAAAATATATTATAGTCCATTAATTTCCCCAGGATTTGCTATTCTACATGTACTGATGGCACCATCAGTACATGTAAACCAAGAAATACAGTAAATAAAACACATCATATTTAAATTTTTGTGAATTAAACTTAAAGCTTTTTACCTTCCAAACATACAGATTAAAAACACTTCCCCTTAGTGTTTATTAGAACGCTTTCCAACCGGTCCACTACGCTGATTTGTAACAGCTCAGTAAAAGCAGCTCATTATTTACCTTAACAAACCCACAGGGGTCAACTAATTGTCTTTTAATTGCTCAGCTGTTTGTTTGTGGATGGAGAGTCTGTAACATCCTGGCCCTTTAACAACACAAAAGGCCTCTAACAGCAGGACAGAGATGCACAAAGCTCACTAGCAGTAAAAACAAATAAGAGAAACTAACACACACTCCTTCCTATAAATTGGGATGATTAAGGAGTTATGGTGTCACAATAAAGCAATGGAAATGAGAAAATGTAATTTATTCTTTCTTTGTTTTGATTTGATTTTTCCTTGATAAGCTAAACATGTTGGAATAAACAGGCTGCCATTTAAAATGATGAAAGTGTTTACATTAAATACATTTGTATCATGTTATTTATGCAATGTAAAGAATAAAAAGTTTCATATTTCTGCTGTAATAAACGTGGGCCTTCAGGTTTTTTAGCATATATATATATATATATATATATATATA
>NW_025735126.1:0-1768 GCF_021292245.1 Micropterus dolomieu
CAGTAAGTAACGTTACTGTAGTGAATGGGGCTTCTTGCTGTCCTGTGATTTTATATTGCATTACAACGCATTCTCATCTCAGTGCGTCATAACTGATACTTTCAGACGGCGTGACAAAGCGTAATTATTTTCCGCTAATGGTACCCTTCAGTGTCTGTATGAAACGTCGCCGTTTGCCACAACACACAGCTGTGCACATTGGCCTCACAGCCGATGTGCTAGCAGGTATGGTTAGTCGGTCGACATGCATAAACTCAGTGA
The DNA here is from genome assembly GCF_021292245.1 of Micropterus dolomieu. Taxonomy (NCBI): domain Eukaryota; kingdom Metazoa; phylum Chordata; class Actinopteri; order Centrarchiformes; family Centrarchidae; genus Micropterus; species Micropterus dolomieu. The sequence goes on from NW_025735126.1 coordinate 262, forward strand.
CTTAGGTTTAGGTACTAATATTTCTGATGGCTATGGTAAGGGTAGGGGGCTTCGGGGGGCAGTCAAAACCTTTAACATGAACGTAGCTAGCTAGCTAGCTAGTACCTTTGGCGTCAAATAACTACGTTTTGTCACTTTTTCTGAAAGTGTTGGTATTGGACACCCCGAGATGAGAACGGTCTGTGCATTATTGTATATTATGTGCAGGGCTGCCAACTTTTCAGTTTAGTTTGGAATGAGATTCGGTGTTGGAGGTCGGTTCATTTTAGGCCTTCTGTGTCATATTCCATCGCAGGGATCGGGGCCATTCCTCTTTAATTTGCTTGCCACAGCCACATGTATGTGTAGATGAATAGCCAAGTCAACAATCATAGTCAGATCAGTGTGATCAGGATATTTGCCAACCTCAAGACATTATAAGCCTTAATTTCGACCAAACCTAACTATGTACTGGGGAGTCTTCCTCCCACCTAGAATCTAGGCCTATCTGTCAAAATCAGAAACTGTATTTCTTTTAATTCTAGAGAATGTATGGGATATTAAAGGTTAGTTCATAATAAGCATGAGTGTAGGTTTTCGTTTAGCAATGGAGGAGCCACTTATTTAGGTGGGGTGGTCCTCCCCCAGCAAAGTTTTAGCATTAAACACTTAATTTCTTGAATTCTGTTGAAATTTTCTGCACCAATGCCTGCCTTTTCTGCATCAATTTATGGAGGAAATGTTTTTATCTTGGCTACGTCAATGGAAACACAAAACCCAGACACCAGGTGACTATTTAAAAGATAAAATATACCAGAATATAATTCTGTAGGTGTATGGCTTTCAAGCATTCTGTATTTGTATCATGTATCACGTTAGCTGGTGAAGTAATGTGAAGGCCATAACGTTACATATTACACATTGCTCCGAATACTGTTAGCAACCGCTCCGTGACTCCAGCCTTTCGATGGGCAGTGCTTGTGGTTGCTTTTTGTTTAAGCTGATACACATGTCCCAGAACTGATTCATTTGACTGATTTTGATTTATGGCAATCTCACTATTATCAAGTTTCATGTGTGTATATTTTTGTTTTTTGTCGCTAATTGAAAGTTTATATGTATTAATATTGCTAGGTTGTTTGGTTACCTTTTGCCTGTGGTTTGCCTTTTAACAGGATTCCATTTTTTTTTTTATGAAATCAGCTTTAACAGCCATCTTATGAAATATCCTAATGATATCAACACTGGCCTTCTTTTCTCTGGCAGGGACATTTTGATTTTGGTCATATTCTGATGTTTCATTGATCAGAACAGGTGAGTTCAAGGCCATGATGAATTTGTCTACACTGTCTGGGGCCCCTCTGTAAGTAGGATTTAAATTATTCAGGTTACTGATTTCCCTTCGTCATCAGTCCCCATCTAAGGAAATTAAGATCCTTTGATGTGAGCGAAATCTGCTTTATACCTTTTATCAAGGAACTATAGCCAGTGTTCTTGTTTATTCTGTGCTTTGCTGGGGAGTCCTGTA
>NW_025735126.1:1788-2888 GCF_021292245.1 Micropterus dolomieu
AGGATAAAAATAGGATCAATAAGTTGATTAAAAAGGCTGGCTCTGTGATTGGCCTTCTCCATGAGTCACTTAAAGTCACTTTAGAAAAGAGAACAAGAGCCAAACTGAAGAATATCATGGATCTTGTAGACCATCCACTCCACAGTGTCTTTAAGACACTGACTAGTTCCTTTAGTGGCCGACATAAGATGCCTCAGTGTTCTACTGAACGCCTCAGAAGGTCTTTTATCTCAACAGCAATTCAATTTTTTAATGAATATTTCTGATTTTTGTTTTCAAGCTCTTCAGCTGGTCACATTTTTAAAAACCTGTCAGCTCTAATCGGGGTTCTAAAGGCTTTAAATGAAAACACAATGAGTTTTTTTTTTGTCTTGTCTGTACATGCTGGTTGTCCTTTCTGTTTATACTGTATGTTGTGTGATGTAAGCTGGTGGCAATTGAGTTTCCCCATTGGGGATTAATAAAGTTTTTCTATTCTATTGTATTTGACCTGAGAGTTTGAAGAACACATTTATTTGCTTGTGGTCTGAAAGGGGGGATTGCTGTTTGGACTCAGTAGAGAACAGACTGAATGATGGCTTGGTAGAAATGTCCTGGGTTGAGCTTCCTGAGCTGGCCATCTTGATGATGTTGTCTGTGTTGGGCTCCCACTTTAGGTCCTGGGAGATTGTGGATCCTAGAAACCTGAAGGTTCCAACAGCAGACACAGAGCTGTTGTTGGGGGGCAAAAGTGGGGGGATCCTCTGTCATTTAGAGCATATTAAGCTCCAAGTTGTTACCACACTAGAGGGCAGCTGTTCAGCCTAGCGTCTGAATGCAGATTTGTCACTGTCCTGGATGATGCTAATGACCGTTGCGTCATCTGCGAACTTCAGGAGTTTGACAGATGGGTCTCTTGACCTCTCTCGCTGGATGTGATGTTCCCAAGCCTCACCTGCTATCTCCTGTCGGTCAAGAATTTTGTGATTCCCTGACAAGTGGAGGCTGGCACAGTGAGCTGGGTGACTTTGGTCCACACTAATGCAGGATGGCTGGCTGAAAAGTTGTTTTCTAGCTTTTCAGAGTAGCTCTTCTTTGCTGCTTGGACCTTCTTTGTCAGC
>NW_025735127.1:0-1759 GCF_021292245.1 Micropterus dolomieu
AAACTCAAATCCAACATACAATTAAATGTGGATATATAAATATGTATATTATGGAGAATCACTGGGATCAAAATAAAAAAAAACATTTGATACACAAATTTACATTTATTCATTTTTACCCTGTTGGTTGTTTGCAGATTCCTATACTGTAGAATATCACACATTAGCTGCTTGATTTTAAATGCCATCTCTTTTCATTCCTATAAATTACCTACTGGACTGTGTTTTGATAAGCCTGACAACTAGGTAGAAAAATGTTGAGAGCGGCGAGTAGCAAAGTGAGCAGCCTGCTTTGGTTGACAGAAACTCAGATGCTCAGCAGTCATTTCCCAGTTTTCTTTGGGTGAAGGTACTGGCTCATTAAGACCAGTAACATCAAAAACGGCCTTGACCTCAATTGCTTCTTCCTGAGAGTTGTGGCTATTCTTTACCAACCTTTTTACTGTGACACTCCCCTATAAAAAGCAGATGTACTGTAGCTCTGTTCTTTTGGTCAACATATCTGTGTTTTATGTAATGGATTTGTACAGTTTAGAGTGGAATCACTGTCATGTCTATGACCCATTTCAAAGGGCATGGAAGTGAGTCTGCCTCTTTAAAAACACAAAACTGAATGGGTTTGTGTGCCGGTTCAACATATAGGGGACTCAACTCTGATGTGATACAAGATGATTATGAGAAATAAAGCATACATTTGTTAATTTCAGATAAAATATATTGGTTGAGAAATGTGCTCTCAAGCCTTAACAGATTCATATCTTTGTTTTGGTGTAGACCTTTCTGACCTTAATGATATATTTTACGTTTAGGACTGTTCCACTCTGTACTTTGGTTTCTGGAGTCTTGCTCAAATTTAGTAACATAGTTACACATAGTTGTTTGACAGTTTGAAAGTTCTACAGACACGTTTTCACACCATGCACTTTATGTACTAAATTATTAAAACAGAAAGCACCACAAAATGTTGATCATATGCTTCACCAAAAGAAAGTGAAAGGTCTTTCGCTCTGCATTTTATTCATGGCAAAGCAGAAAATAATGATTCTATCCTTAATAACCATTTTTTTCCCAGATGTGACCAGAGTATAAAAGTATTGTATTTTACCATTATAATGCTTCTGAAATTCTGGCCTGTTAATCAAGATTGAGTTACCATTCAGAGATGTGATGTTAGGATTGTGAACTATTTAACGGCTCTTATTTATAGTATAAATAAAGAGAAACAAGTCATATTTGGTGTGAGCCGTTTGTCATTGTGCCTAAATTTTACTGCCCTAAATCCACTCCCCTTTACGTTAACAGTGTACCAGTAACGTTACCCATCTAGTCACAAACTGTGACTCAGCGTGATAGTGGGTCCACTTGATTACTATCCCAGTGTATGCTGGTGTTGCTTCAGCTAGGCAGAGTTCCAATATCAAGGGTTGCATGAATTGCACTGAAGGCAAGGCAACTTTATTTACGTAACACACATCATACGTATTGGAAAGTCAAAGTAGTAAATCCACTGACAAAGCAGAGGGATTAGGCGTCACCTTGTGTAATGTTTACAATGCATATCATTGACATCTGGCAATATGAGTAACTTAGTGCTGCTAAACCTAGTCCACAAATGCTAGAGGAAATTATACTGGGAAGTTTGAATATGATCCAAATCTTACCCAATAACTGACCTAGTGATTATTTTTGCAGATCAACCTAGTTACCCCTGGCCATTCTTTTGAACTGCTTTCGGTGATGATCCTGCCGTTATTCCCAT
>NW_025735128.1:0-1759 GCF_021292245.1 Micropterus dolomieu
AGTAATACATTCCTAGATGAAAGTGGCAAATTTACAGTCATTTATGCAAATTTATCGTCATTGGTTTTTATTGTTTTTCAAAGTTTGGCTGAATGGAACAATTTTAAATTAAAGAAATCCAAGGACTGAGCCTTGGGGAACTCCAGAGTGAAAACTGCGAGCTGTGTTTAAGAAATGTCCGGTCTCCTCATTTTTAAATATCAGGATAGTCAGTCCCGTTAAACTTGTCTTATGTTGTTTTTGTCAGACGACTTCATGATCTTAAACTAGATATTAAATCACATGTCAGGGCGGTAGAGCTGCTTTTACTCACGGAGTGAGACACATTTAGTCATCTGCTTAATAATGATGTATGATAAGTCAAAGAGGACCAAGTATTGATCCTTGGGGAACTCCACACGTCATGTTTGTCTGCTCCTGGAGATTATACTTGAACCACGTAACTATGACAAGCCGTCTCAGTACACGTAACATGTCTGCTAACCTCATGTTGTTCTTCCTCACATGCAGACATGGTGATTGACAGCATGGTGGCGTCGGGCCAGCTGGAGGAGGGTGTTCGGGAGAAAGTGAGGGAGGCCATGTTGCGGCGTCACCACCATCAGAGCGAGAAGAAGCTGAGCAACCGAATCCCGCTGGTTCGATCCTTCGCTGACATAGGCAAGAAACACTCCGAGCCACACTTACTGGAACGCAACGGTGAGACCACGGCGCTCTCGTCATTCTGAAAGTCACACTTCTGCAAATTGGTAGGAAGGTCTTATTCTTCAGTTCCCAGGATGAGATTCTCCAAGTGAATTAATCTTTCCAGTGAATCACAGATGTTATCCAGGAGCAGAAAGAGAAACATTTGACAGATTTCTGACATATCGTGACCTCTGAACTATCAGGTTCTACTGAAGATGACAGAAAGCATTTCAGACGTACTTAACAATTCACACTCTTTATATTTGCACTCTTTCCTACTTCGTACTGCATCTGCTGCACAACAGTTTGCCTCTGGATGAATGAAGATATGTTAGGGTTGGGTATTGTTTAAATTTTAATGATTCAGATTCTACTTCTTGAATTTCGGTTCTGGTCCCTTCACCACAGGTCTTCTTAGCGCTCGGTGACCTTCATCCTCTTCCTCCTCGCTCCTCTTCCCCTTTATGTCTCTAAAGTGAAAGGAGTCTCTGTAGCCATTGTTGGTTTCCCTTCAGTATAAAAGCTGAACGTCGGCTCACCTGTGTTTAGTACCTGAGATGTTGCTACTGTTGGCGTTAGCTGGATCTGGGAGAGCGCGACACGTTGAACACGGTGAAGCGTTCCTTCAGATTCACGCCGTGTTGAAGGAAACGCTTCGTCACGTTGGGGCTGCTTCCTCCCTCGCACCAAACCTCCTGACTGCAGCTGGTGCAGTTTGTTAGTGAAGTTGAGCCAAACTTTGGAGCGTTTGCTGCGGTCCGCCACGGTCCAGAACCAGGAGGACACTTTGGTGGACGGAAAAATGCTCACTACAGTTCATTCAGTAGCTGAAATATGCAGGAAGTTAGGAACCAAGGAGCAGAATCATAAGAAACGGGTAGGGCTGGGTATAGAGTTCAATACTTTTTAGGCACCGACTGAATTGCCTCACTACCATCAAGTGTCAAAAACTGTCCCGTCTTTCGGTACCAAATTTCAATACCTGAAGGTTCTTGTTAACGTCACTGAGCCAATAAGCATGCAGCAAACTTGATGTGCCCAGATCTAAAAGTGATTGTAATTGGCTGTGGGG
>NW_025735129.1:0-1743 GCF_021292245.1 Micropterus dolomieu
ACTATAAGGCAGATGCTAAACTCAAAAGTGCAACACAAAGGATGGCCAACCGGCAGAGCGTGACAGTACCCCCCCCCCCCCACCGACGAGCGTCTCCAGACGGTCAACAAAACAGCACAAAATCAAAACAAGGCCCAAGCTGGCCCAGGGTGGGCGGAGGGAGGACCAGACTAGGAACTCTCAGGTGGGTGGCCAGAGGGCAAGGCAAGGGGGAGACAGAGTTCGGGAGGTCGCACAAGCAGGCCAAGGCGACAACAGTTCTGGGAGCCGTCCCGGAGGGCGACCCAGGAGGCCGTGCAGACCAAAGGGATCACAGCGTTCAGGAGGCCGTCCCGGAGGACGACCCGACAGGCCGAGCAATTCAGGGGGGCAACAAAGTTCAGGAGGCCGTCCCGGAGGACGACACAGCAGACCAGGAGGGCAAAACAGTTCAGGTGGGTGTCCCGCGGGACGACCCATGAGGCCGGGCAGACCAGGGGGGCCACAGAGTTCAAGGGGTTGGCAGGCACAGCTGGGCTGAGGACCACCGGCCAGACAGCTAGGCTGGGGACCACGAACCGGACACGAGGAACAGGAATCGGCTGGGCTACCAACGGAGATGGTGCTGGTCGGGCCACCGACGAGGGAACAGGAGTCGGCTGGGCCTCTGGCGGACTGTTAGCGGAGCCAGCAGGCCGGGGGACAGGCTGGTTGCGGACGGGTTGCCTCCGATGACCACCACGGGAACCCGAAAAGATGGCCAGGCGACTTCCCTCGAAGGAGGACTCCGGGGGAAGCCTAGCCTCCAGGCTATCAGACCATAGGCTAGCTGCCCGTGCTGCATCTGACTCCCCTGGCCTTCATGGTGAGGTAGGCCAGCCGAGCAGGTACCAGGCAGGACAGGCGGGGGGCTAGCAGCGCCAGCCGAGCAGGACAGAAGGATGCTTCCCAACCTGCAACTAGCTGGCCGAGAACAAGTCCTTTGAGGGCTAGCAGGCCGGGGAGATGACGGCCGGACGCTAGCTGGCAGCCTGTTAGCTTGTTCATGGCTAACAGGCTGAGGAACTGGTGTTGACTTGGCTGGGGAATCGGCTGAGGTGCGGAGGAAGTCCAACACCCACTTAGGAAAGGAGTCGGCCGCTCCAGGATTTGCAGCCAACTTTGTTCGGGTGAGGGACACGATAGCCTCCTTGTGGCTAACATGACTAGCCCCATACCACATGTTCCTCAGCTCCATAAGCTCCCAGCACAGATCGAGCAGTTCATCGGACATGGTGTCCACTGGGTCCCTTTGTGGTCTGGTCATTCTGTCACGATTAGTGGTGTGGAGGCAGGTTGGAGGACCCAAACGCAGGACACAGAGCGGAGCAGGTATTGTTCAACAGGGGTTTATTGAGGGAAAACAAACTAAAGGCGAGCACACTTACTGACAGAGTGGCTGGTTAACAGAAATCCAAAGGTTCAGGGAGACGAGATGAGCAAGGCTGGTTACAGGCAGGCAGCGAGTACACGCACAGACTGAGGGGGGTAACATGAACAATGACCAAGGAGACAAGACAGAAACACCGGGTATATATAGGGACTAACGAGCAGGGCGGGAGCAACACAGGTGACAGACATGAGACTAACGAGACTAAACATGCAGACCTGGGGCAGAGTGAATTAGCAACACAGAAACGCACACATGTTACAAAATATCAGAACACAGAACTAGAACACAGTACAGAGCTTAACAGAGAACACAAGACCAGGAGTAAACACTAA
>NW_025735130.1:0-1739 GCF_021292245.1 Micropterus dolomieu
TGAAACAAAACAGACGCTAGTGGTTAAGTAAAAATAAATGGAAAAAAGTACAGCACCAGTGTACACCACACACACACAAAAGAAAAATCACAAAGAGACTTTGTCTTTGACCTTTCAGTGTGTTTTCCCGTAGAGAATACCTTCAGTCACAATCACATGCATCGCTGCAGCTGCTTGGTAAAGAGTCATGGGGTGAAATTATTTGAATTGACACACAAAACATTTCAGCTTGTTTGAAGAGGTGCCCTCTGTATTTTGCATGCTCTCCTTAGCCTTGTCTAGGGTAATATGCAAAGCGAAACCACACGGGGAGAAAGGAAGCAGAGAAGTAAAAAAGCAGCTACATATCATCCCAATTAACAAAGCGGATGGTGATTATTGGAGCAAGAGATATAAATTCTAAATAGGGGTGAAGCTGTGCCACAGAGATTTTTTCTAATAAAATGGGATGGACAGAGATGCTCTCTTTTGTGTGGTAGCCATAAACATGTCTTTGAGCGTCGAGCAAAGCTTGGACCACAGTTCATTGAGTGAGGAAAAAAGAGACAGACATACAGGCGACGACAGAGAGAGACGCAGCTTCTCATCCATCTGTTTATATACACATACTATTCTGGGCACGCACTTCCAGGCACAAACAGACGGGCTTGATGAATGTAAACACACAAATGTGCACGTGAACACACATACACAGACACAGCCGGGTGGTTTTTATTTTTATTTTGTCACAGCCCTTGTTTGTCCAATGTTGTCTCTGCACACTGCATTAAAATCAGAGCACTCACGTGCCCGGGAACAGGTGTTATAATGCTAATGCTAATGGGTGGCATCTACAGTAGACAGTGTTCTGATCCCTCGCCGGCTATGTCAAGTCTGGATGGTGGAGGGCGAAGTGAAGTAAAAGAAGGGAGGGGTGCTTGTTCCCCAATCACAGGAGATGATGAGGCAGGAAAAAGGGCTTCCTCTGTTCTCTGCCGGGAGGTGGTGGTGGGTGTAGTTGCCAACATTTGCACCTGAGCTAGTTGGATCACCTGAAACACGCTGGCAGCAGAGGGGTGGGTGGTCTGTTGCCAAGGGTAACCTGCCTGGGATCAGGAGTCTACCCTCCATCTCGCTTGCAGAGGTGTCAGGGATGAAGAGGAAAAAAGTGGGAGTGTAGAAGAAAATACACAAGAGGCTATGAGGTGAGGTGGAGAGAGAAAGCTGCAGAAAGATGATTAACTAAGAATGGAGTGCATTAGGCACCCCGTTCCCAACCACACTCATTTTCTTTCTTCTTTCCATTTCTCCCTGTCTTTGATAGACTGCTAAAGAGGAGCTTCATTTTATTCTGATTTGAGATTCATTTAGTTTCAAATCCACCAAGTCTCTCTGTGATAATACCAGTTCGTGGGTCGCTCCCTCCCACTAAGCACTGAAGACACCGATTGCTGCTGTTTAAATTCGCACCATTTGCAGTGTAATTGCTTCAACTTGGAGGGATTACTTTTCAGTAAGAAGATAAAGTGAATCTCCAGTTGCTATGAACACAGTTATATTAGAGATATATTAATGGGGCTTGTGACGTGTACAAAAAAATACCTGTACAACCGACATAAACCAAACTGACCATGTTCACGTCACAGACATTTGTCACTCAAGTACTAAGTAAGTTTGAGGTACCTCCATTTTATTGTATTTTATACTTCTACGTCAGTATATTTTAGAGGGAAATATTGAAAGCTTGATACTGGTCAACA
>NW_025735131.1:0-1964 GCF_021292245.1 Micropterus dolomieu
TATCACTGCACTCCCCGGAGAAATATTGTCAAATTTGTTGGAAAAAATGATCTCAGAAAGAAGCAGACAGTTTTGCAGTTGCATTATACATTTGAAGGTTGTATTAAGTGAAGCCCGCTGCGTATTCGGGGCGTGGCTTAGCGAAGGGTCAATTAACAACATTTTTGATAAAGCCTGTTGGCAGAAGGAAGAAGTTTAAGATGCTGAATAATGTCCTCCGGGTTTTTATGGTTGATAGGATCAAATTGTGTCATGCTATTTGAATTACTTTAAGCGGACACAGGGACAACACATAATCTGTACCTCATATGGGAGCACCGATTGCTTGTCCAATTTTCTGAATTTTGTCAGTGAAGAAGGAGGCAAATTCATTGCAGGCCCTGGTGGATAGAGGTTCCGAGTGTACTGACACGGGAGGGTTGGTTAGCCTCTCGACAGTAGCAAACAAGGCGTGAGCATTATTGTTTTGGCAGGGTCAGAGAAGAAAGACTGCCTTGCTCAGTTCCAAATTATAAATGCCAAGTCTCTCTTTACAGACGTCAAAATGGACCTGGAGATTTTCTTTTTCACCACCTGCATTCAGCTTTTCAATACCTTTTCTATTCTTATCAGTGTGGCACTTCTCCATGGAGATCTTTTCTTCCCAGAGGCCGCCTTCACCTTAGTGGGTGCCAATGGCCTCAATAATGTAATTTTAGTTAAAGTTGAATTAAAATTATCGACAATCTAGGTGACTGAGACCCATGAGATGGCGGGGGTGGAAGAGAAATCCTGAATAAATATTTCACTGGTGTTTTCAGTGATATGCCATTTTGTAATTACCTTAGTTTGAACATTTGCGGATAGTACTCTCAAAGAAAGCACAGGAATGATTAGAGCGATAGCAACACAGCCACCACAACCTTGGAAAAGTTCAGATCCTTGGAGAGACCAGAGTGTGCCCCTTGTTGTGTGTGAATACTGTGGACTGTGCTGACTTCTGCTGTTCATTTGACAGCTGTTCGTTTTGATTTATTGAGTGTGTGTGTGGAGAGAGCTGTGCTGTGTATGTTAATGTCCTTCATTTCATTGACCCTTTGCTGGGTTTGTCATTACAACCATGGACATTTTGCATGGACAAGTGTTGGGTAAACAATTGGGGCTGATAATGTGATCATTTGGCAACTTAAGACTGAACATTTCCAACTTGCATTTCCTACCTGCACACAGTATGGCTGTTTTTTCTTTTTTGTCATTTCTCATGGAAATTTTATTGACATTGGTATATTTACCTTTTTTTTAATAAGAGTTTCAGTTCTGACGCCAAAACCGCAGATATTGGGATACCTTAGTTTGAAATTCATAAATCAAGCATAGCGTTAGTTCAGATCGACAACGGAGTCAAGCTCGGCTCACACTCCCAGCGCATCACCTGATAGCAACCCACATCAAGTCAAGCCACATCAGCTGACAGCTCAGCTGATTTCCCTCTAAACACTCATTGGCAAAGCCATACAAGGCGCCCAATTTAAGCTGCTCTAGCCTGCCTACCCTTGCTGCTCGCAACCCACTGCCACCCCAGCTACTCCTGTAAAACTATTCCTGGTCAATCAAATTATTCTGTATTATTGATGCTGCTCTGTTCTGTAATAATAATAATATAATAATCCTTATTTGTAGAGCACTTTTCAAAAACAAGTTACAAAGTGCTTTAACAAGTGTAAAGAATAATACAAAAAAAAGATAAGAGCATGAAAATTTAATATAAAATTAGTAAAATACAATAAAATAAAAGGGATAAAATAAAGTCAAATAAGATCGGGAAAAGCTCTCCTATAAAAGTATGTTTTAAGAAGGGACTTAAAAGAGTTCACTGACTCAGCCGACCTGATTTCCTCGGGCAGGCTGTTCCAGAGCCTCGGGGCCCTGACAGCAAACGCTCTGTCCCCTTTAGTTTTCAGTCGAGACTCTGGAACAGACAACAG
>NW_025735132.1:0-1715 GCF_021292245.1 Micropterus dolomieu
CACACCCCTAAATACATTGAAGCAACTGCCATGTGATTGGTTGATTAGATAATTGCATTAATGAGAAATTGAACAGGTGTTCCTAATAATCCTTTAGGGGAGTGTATATGCCAATTGTAAATTGCTTTGGATAAAAGCTTCAGCTAAATGAATAAATGTAAATGTTCATTCCTGAAAATGACGCTGAACAAGAACTTTAAGAGTTTGGAGATAAAAGCTTTCAGAGATCCATAAAGGAATTTTTATTTGACTTTTAACAGTGTCAGCAGTGGAATTAAGTGGAAACTGCTGGATCAGTGTGTACATTTGCAGAGTTGTGGCTCTAGCAACTTTCACATTTGAGTTTACGCAGTCCGTGGTAATTTAACCACGACAACCATTCATCTATATACAGTCTGTGGTCTCTGTCAGTTTGTCAGAACGCTATCATTCCAAACGTCCTAAAGATTACACTTCCAGTTGACCTTATTATATATAGAGACGCATTAATCTTCAATTAGTGCATCATTTTAGTCATTTTGCAGTTTGAGATATTTATATTGATATTGAAGTGTATAGCATCAATAGCCAACTTAAATGATATTGATGATATTATTGGGCTATATAAACACATTTTGAATTATATCATAATTTTAATTGCAGAGTTAAACATGATAAACTATGAAGTGTAATTTATATAGGATTTTCAAACTCAAAATTGCTTCAAAGTAATTAAATATGCAAATCTTTTACTGAAAAACTAGCAGACTAATTGCACATGACCCCTACAACAGGTCTGGATCAATTGTAAATTATTTTTGTACCTAAGAGAATAATAGCAGAAAATTGGTGAATGCAGCAAGTTCTTCACAATACTTCACTTGCACATGCCAGTAAAGAACAAATCTGTTTGTATGAGTGGTTATTGCATGAGGCCCATTGAGTCTTAGTTTGTATTCCACAGAGGGAGATACAGTAGTTACAGAGATAGACGGAGCTATAGGAGGCTTTATTAGTTTCCTGTCCAAAGCACGGTGCCATTGCTCAAGCCATGTCAGTGCTGATCTCAGCTCAAACACTGCTGCCCCCACTGAACAAAGAGCCAAATAAAGGAAATCCAATTTATCAGGTCTGCTAAAGACCTGAGTGAATACCTGCATATTTTTTCTTCTTTCTTCCATACACAGGAGATTAAAATGGTCACAAGAAGTAAAAGTCGTATGAAAATGAATGTGTGTGACTATGTCAGTCACTTTTACCAAGTCTCAACTGGCTAAGAGGAAATGTGAGGCCAGGTGCCACGCAAACCCCAAGTTGGTTTTGTCCAGTGACTATTCCTACTAAGTCACATGCCAACAAGTAACTAATATACTAAACCAGCGGTTCCCAAATTCTCTCTTTTGAGCCTCCTTTTGCACATTTAGTTTTTACATATTAAGTTTTCCTCAAACGCCTGGCTAAATATACTCCTATATACTTAGTATACACATTCATATGGACCTTCAAATGATTCTACTGTCCAGGCATATCTGCAGCATACTTGTAAAATCTTGCCTGGAATAAAGACTGCCTTTGTCAGCTAATTCTACAAAACTGAATGAGGTAAATGATTACTTTGTAATCTGGTTATTAAATTTATCATGAAATGAGGTGTGTCATGCTCTTACGTCATTGTCGTCATTGTCAGTGCCCTCTAGAACGACATACGCAATTTTCTGATCTGACGCCCATTTCGG
>NW_025735133.1:0-1702 GCF_021292245.1 Micropterus dolomieu
CATGTTTTCTATTTTTTAACAGATTATCTCTGAGATTCCTGAGAAGAGCAGGAAAGCAGAGATTTACTTGAGACGGCTGAGACAAATGCATGATCTTTGTTTAACCAACATGGATTTCTCCCAAAGGTTGGTAATTCATCAAACAGGCAGACACGTGCAGAAAATGATGCACTGAAATGGATAATTTAACATTTTTCTATAGGTTCAGAATTTGTTTTTAGTAACATTCAGATCTAATGAGGGTACAGAAGGTCAGAAAAATTCTTTCAACTGCTCTTTTAACTGAGTGGGGTTTGTTTTTCTCTGCTTGCTGTGAACTCTGGTCCAGACTGCTGGACAGGGAGACGGACTCACTGTACTGGCAGGAGGAGCGAGGCGACCAAGATTTGGTTAGTAACACAAACCGGCCACAACACAACACAACACCACAGGGCTCTATGGAAGCTAACACGTAGCTGTCACACACTATCTGCCTTTAACGTTTGTTTTTTCTTTAGAAGCCACCATGGCAACAGGTCACGCCAAATAAAATTACCAGCATACAGTAGTTATTTGTGAGCATGACACTGCTGCACTACATGTTTGGTTGCAAATCAGTTCATATATTTTATGAATGAAGTTATCAGTGAGAGTTTTTTTTCAGGTGCTTCCAGGCATTGACTCCAAACAAGGAAAGATGAGCCAAACCAACCAGCCACCTCCCTGCTCTCTGAAACAGCCAAGAAGTGTCCTGAATGACCAGCCTTCATGTCCCCAACGGCAAAGCAGAACGACTTTGACCAGGTGAATGAAGACAAACGTGCATAACCCTATTTTTTATTTGTTTCTTGAAGACAAAAGGCTGATTGTACGTGTGTGGGCGTTTTCTTGGCAGCCGCCGACGCTTTGAGACTCTAGTTTGGGACACAGCAGTGTGCTGCCGTAAAACACCTGATCCCTTATCCATTGAAGATGTGTGTCAACAAAAGCATGTAGAGGTAAAATTCTTATTCAGATTGAAGTAATTTTTCTAAAGACTGTATTGTTTGTTTAATATAATTTTCTGTTCTCTCTTTTAGATAATTGACTGTGGGTTTAAGCTGTGGAGAAACTATGCTGAAAACACAGATCACTGAAGATATCTGCACCATCGCATCTCTTTATGGGGAATATGTGCCGTTATTATTGTGTCAATTACCTGTAATGTACAGTTTACTATTAATCTAAATCTCTCATCTGTGTCAGATACACTTTACTCCCCTTTTTTACATTAAAATCACGTGTTTTGTCCATGTCACACTGGTTAACTACTATTATGTACTTTTATACTGTCATAACAATATTCTACATAATAACAATTCTATATTATATTTTAGTAATTATTCAATTATTTAAATACATCACTTGTTGATTTTATCTATCTATCTATCTATCTATATATCTATATATATCTATATATATATATCTATATATATCTATATATATATATCTATATATATCTATATATATATATCTATATATATATCTATATATATCTATATCTCTATCTATCTATCTATCTATCTATCTATCTATCTATCTATCTATCTATCTATCTATATCTATATCTATATCTATATCTATATCTAGAGAGAGAGAGAGAGAGAGAGAGAGAGAGAGAGAGAGAGAGAGAGAGAGAGAGAGAGAGAGAGAGAGAGAGAGAGAGAGAGAGAGAGAGAGAGAG
>NW_025735134.1:0-1688 GCF_021292245.1 Micropterus dolomieu
CAGCCAGGGAATATAAAGCGCACATACAGACCTACAGTGCTGGAGTAGATTGCTGAGACCACTGGCTACACTTGATCGCCAATGGCATCCCAGGATCAACTCAAGTTCAGTGTTCAAGGTAAAGATCCACAAGCCCCCTGATGAGAAAACCTCTTCATCTCCATCTCTCTCCTCCCTTCTTTCTATCTGGGTTGTGAGAATAAGACGGCTATCTTTCAAAAGCAAAGGCAGAAGTAGCGTGACACTGTTGTAGTGGCACAAAAGCCCTCCCAGGCAGGAGGCTGGGGATAGTAGGGTCAAATGGCAAATGTCAAATTCGTGAGATTGACTACGGAGACCACTGTTTACAGTCCTGTTTCCAGTCAGTGGAGATGTTTTAGTGCTGCAACTAACGATTATTTTCACTGGCTGTAATCAATTATTTTTTCTGTCAATTGACAACTTGATTAATCGACTGATTGTTTCAGCTCTAGTTGCTTCATTTTAACCATGACCAAACACTTTAGTAAACTAAACCGAACCGTAACCACCCAAATGACTGAACAGCCATATAAATCTTTTATGTAATGGACGTGCATTTTGAAAGACACTGACAGACTACTGTCATCCTGTCAGCAGGGGCACAGAATTAAATAAACTTTTGTAGTGGTTGTTCTTGAAGGCAATGACAAACCGGTACAGATACAGTAGATGAAGCCTTGGCGACACATAACAATATCAATTTCATGGAAAAACATTCATAACACCAATATTATCTTTTAATCTAAATGGCTTTGCTTCTGCAGCCAGTAAGCGAACAACATAACAAGATATGGAAACTTTCTTCAATGCTTCAACCTTTTTCTCTTTCTAATTTGCACAATAGATGGAAAATAATAATCCTATATAAACAGGTTCAATAGTCTTGTTCCGCTTCATAGAGACAGGTGCAGTGTGTAACACGCTGGGAGAGGGTAATGATAGTTCTTGTACAGCCAGGCTTTTGTTTTTCCTTACCTCCTTTTATCTCCATGCTAACCCAAGTCCACAGTTTCAAAGTGAGGCCTACAGCAGTAAGGAGCCGTGTGCTTTCATACAGCTGGCATAAAAGTAAAAGAAACCATTGATCATACTCCTGTGTGTTCACTCAGCTTTGCTGTTATTCACTGCCGTTCCCTCAGGTCCATCTCATGGGCACTCCGATTTCTTTGAAATGCACACTGTAAATGTAGATACTAATAAAAGCATCTCTCCACTAAATGGCTGGTATTTTTGGTAACTTAATCTGAATGGAAACATTTGTCCTGGGGGTTAACTACAAAAGTACACTAATTCGTGTCTTTGCTAGGTGATTGGCTATTGATTTTTCATCTGTGTAGTAGATTGGTCGGTGACCTTTGCCCAGCACATACAGAGGAGAGAATTATGTTCGTTTACCATTTCATATAAGGTCATTAACACTGTGGAACTTATCAACTGTTGTTGGATGGTAGTTCAAACATGGTCCATGAAATAGTTGCAGTCCGATAATCAATTCAGTGTTATAATGGTATGTAGCACATTACTGTGGAGATATTGACTGGAATCAATCTCCAGTATTGCCAGTGATACGGTAGTGCAGCTTTCCTATTACACACAGTGACACAGCCCCTGCTGTACACTGCTACAATACCTTGGCTATTCAGTAGCACCAAACATACTAAAGCAAG
>NW_025735135.1:0-1662 GCF_021292245.1 Micropterus dolomieu
AACAAATTAAGCTTGTCTGAACATTTGAGTTCTGCAGTGATGTAGTTATCAGAAAGGCAAATGGACTGTCTCATCTGCATACCCATCATCATCATCATCATCATCATCGTCGTTTCTGTGGACTCAGTGAAAAATCATGGCTGCACAGAGGCAGTGAAAATTGTATTATACAATTTATTTATTTTTTTAATGAAAGAGACTAAAAATGTGTTGGAACATAGATCTGTTTGTTTGATAAGTCGGTCAGGATTGCTGGTTGTTTAACCATGTGGAAATGAACATACGTTTACAATAACATGAGCCATAGAAAGCACTTCAGTATAGCAAAACTTTACAAAAACAGGGAAAAATCTTGCATTGAAGAAGTCTGTCCACATCTGGGCAGACATTCCTTTTATTTTTTTTTATTTTTTTTTTTGATCTTGTACGTTGTGTAAACTACACTACATGTTTTAATCAGCCTTTCTGCTCAGCTAGATCCTACAAATTTATGCTCACACTGTACAAATCAGTTGACCAGTCACGACATAAGCATGGAACCCCTGGTGGGTTTTGTTCAGTGGCTGTTGCAATAAAGTTTATTCAAGCAAAATTCCTTGATGTTGACAAAAAGAGAGGAAGGCTGCATAACTTTGTTCCTTTCTATGTTCTGTATCCAAGTTCAGTTTTAACTATATCACAGCAGTCTCAGTCAGGATTACAGTTAAAGCCACAACTAGTCTATCCATAATATTAAAACAGGCTCACTACAGTTTAAAAACAGATTGCTTTGTTCCTTGATGTTCTGCTGTAATTTGTTTGTACATCTTTCAGTTTTTGTGTCGACATAATTGTGATTTGCTGGGCCCCCATCTCCATCACCGCTTACAAAATGTGTGGTTTTGTTTTTCAGGTGAAGTCTGATGTGCGTCGTCTGAAAGGCATCCCAGCGTTGGTCTCTATGCTTGACAACCCAAACAAAGAGGTCAGTTTGCTGACTTTCTCCATGGCCTGTTCATTCTTTAGTTGTTATGATGGGACTAGGTGGGGTAAAAGTGAGGCTTAAGGGATGCAGTTTATTTCTTATGTAATACTGGGACCGTTCATTGGCCTGAGTCAAGGTGAACCTGAGACTCTCCACTAATCCCAAATGAAAGGGAAATAGAAATAAGCATTACGTATTTGACTTCTCTTCAAATCCTGTAGGTCAACATTTGTGCTAAATATAGTTTGGGTCAAAACATTCTGTGGTTTTTCTATGATTCCCTTTCATTTAGCACAAGCTGTGGCAAAGATTTGCTGATGTTTGTATGGGCATTACCAGACAAACCACATCATGCATTCCACTCTCAAGGCAAAGCAGCATCTTAATTTCACATTTCATGCTGTTACGGCCAGTGACAAGTCTGAAGTCTGGTGTGTGTCGGATGACTTGCTGGCTGGAGAAATGGGTCAAACAGCGACTGCATCCTCTTCAACACTAACTGTTTCCAAAGACTCCAAACACTTTGTCTGAGTCTGTGTGTTTGGTATGTTGTGTGAAAAGTTGAGATACAAAAGATGACAAAGAAAATAGTATCATAAACAGCTGCATGTATGCAAGGATGTTTGTGAACACAACATTGCTTAATAGTGAAAAGAAATGTGGCCAACAAATCTACCATTAATTAGACCCATATAATT
>NW_025735136.1:0-1628 GCF_021292245.1 Micropterus dolomieu
CCCCTCCCCAACAGTTTACAAATGGCTTTTCTTTGTTTTGATATCAGTATTATACATTGTCCATCGACCACCCTGCTCTCTAAAGATCAGCATTGGCCATTAAAAAAACCTGTCAGTCAACCGCCAGCAAACACCCCGCCAGCTGCTATGGGCTATTCGCAGCCGCCTTCTCTCTCTCTCTGTGAAGCACAGATAAATCTATAAGGCCTGCAGCTGCTCAGCAAAAGGAGAGCTGGTGTCATGATTGTGAGCATCAATCGCAAAGTTCAGTATGAAACATTGATCAGCGGATAACAGTGGGGAAAACTGGTTACAAACTGTTAGCGTAGCATCAGTCAGGGTCAGGGCGCAATCGTGAAACAGGATTACTAGTCGATTTGTGCGCTGATGCTGAGGGATGCTGGGAAGGCCCTGGCCAATATTGACCACAGTTACGCTGCACGTCACACGTGTGGACTCTGCTGAGCAAAATCAGTCCAATGTACCCAAATCTGGCAACAGTCTGAACAAGCGAGGTTAAGAATAATGAACCCCACAAGAAACACAAGATACATATAATGAGAGGCCAGATTTTGGACTATACTTTTCATCCACAGAATACTGTGCTACTTAGTGATGGGAATTGGGCGGCACGGTGGTCTAAGGGATAACCTCTTTGGCCTCACAGCAAGAAGGTCCTAGGTTCATACCCCGGTCGTCCCGGCCTTTCTGTGTGGAGTTTGCCTGCCCAGTGCTCGTTAAGGGATGGGTTAAATGCAGAGAATGAATTTCGCAATATGTATGTGACAAAGTACCTTACCTTAATTAAGGCTTATTATTTTACAAATTAATGTGGAACTTGTATTGTTTTCTTTCCTCTTGCTCTCACTCTCTCACCCAACCAGTCGAGGCAGTTGGCCGCCTACCCTGAGTCTAGTTTCTGCGCAAGGTTCCTGCCTGTTAAAAAGGAGTTTTTCCTTGCCATTGTAGCCAAGTTCTTGCTCATGTTAGGAATTGCTGGGTCTATAATATTAAGTAATAGAATAGTCTAGACCTGCTAGATATGAAAAGCGTAGTGAGATAACTTCAGTTATGAATTGGCGTTTTCAGCCACAAGGCAGGCTCAGGTGCATGCTAAGAATAGCCCTAATACTCAGAAATCCAATAGTCCAGCTCTGACAGTCCACTCAAAAGTGGGGGTGAGCATGATCACATAAAATCCTTGGATCAAATACTGCATATTCCACTTACTTTGGAATTTGTCACAATACAGAAGCTAAAGACGCTCTACCAGCCATTTCAGTTTTTTCTTAATTAATGGCAAACCAATAGATCTTACTCTGGATTCAATATTCACATTTTCCTAACAGCTGAAATATTATTTTTCAGAATATTAAAACATTTTGAAGAGGTCTGTTGTTAAAGAGGTTATCTTATGCTCATTTTCAGGTTCAAAATCTTATTTAGGGGTTGTACCAGAACAGATTGACATTTACATATTTTTTGTCATACTGCACATTGCTGCAGCTCCTCTTTTCACCCTGTGTTGAACGCTTCGTTTTAGCTATGGAGATGCATATTACCTCTACAAGATATTTATTGGGAGTTGCACATGTGCAGTTCCTAGTTAAGGACTACTAGCCAATCAG
>NW_025735137.1:0-1625 GCF_021292245.1 Micropterus dolomieu
CAATGAGAATGGCTGTACTGGTGGGTGTCTGGTCGCACTCAGTTCATCCAGCTCAAACATTTAAAATCAGAGCTATCCCCTGTCCTACCGGTGTTCCCCAGGGCTCTGTCATGGGCCCCCTTATGTTCATCATCTATCTGCTTCCTCATGGCCTCATCTTCCATAAATTTACATCCAGTTCCACTGCTATGCGGATGACACCCAGCTCTACCTGTCTGCCTACCACATCCCTCCCACCCACCTCCCTCTCTGATTGCGGAAATCAAATCCTGGTTCTCTTGCAACTTCCTCAAACTTTGACTAAATCTGACAGTTTTTCCTCTTACCATTCATTGACAACTGCACAGTTTCCCCCTCCCCTCCAGTCAGAGTCTGGCTGTGATCTTCGACAGCACACTTTCATTTCAAGCTCACATTAATAATGTCACTTCCATTTAAGTAACATTAATCGCCTCCGACCGTCTCTCTCACCCACCAGTACAGCCATTCTCATTGACACACTGCTCACATCCCGCATTGATTATTGAGATTCTCTTCTCGTTGGCCTTCCTCTCAAATCCATACATAAACTTCAGCTGGTTCAGAACTCTGCTGCCCGGATCATCACCAGAAACCCTTCTATTAATCATGTCACTCCTGTCCTTCAGCAGCTTCATTGGCTTCCAGTTAAATACCGCATTGATTTTAAAACTCTGCTCCTGACCTTCAAGGTCATTCACAACCTCGCTGCTCTGTACCTCCTTCATATCAGCACCCCCACCCGTACTCTTAGGTCGTCTTCTTCTATTCGCCTCACTGACCTCCTGCTCGTCTGACCACCATGGGGTCCAGAGCCTTCAGCCGCTCGTCTCTTCCACCGGACATCCGCAACACTGACTCGCTTTCCATTTTTAAATCCCTGAAAACACATGTTTTTAATCTGGCATATTCCACGTGATCTTTGTTTCCTGATTTTATGCTCTGTGATTTTATAGTTGTTGATTTTATCTCTTGGTGCTGCACTGTTTTATTGTTTTATTGTTCTCATTGGCAGATGAAATTTTCACATGTTGGAGTGTAAAAAAAGTTCATCCGGCTGCAGAGCTGAACCTGCTGACAGGAAGTGATGTCATAGGCTACTTCTAGAAAAGTTGTGGTTTCAACGCCCTGATGTGAGTGTGTGTGAACAGGAAATGCGAGACAGCTGAAACAGGAAGTGTGACCTCAGAGCTGCCCTGTTTCTGAAAGACCTGGTTCTCTGTAGAACCCTCTTCTGTTCACCTGCACACCTGAAACCCTGACTCACCCGTTGACCTCAGTGGGACTAAGCCCCGCCCCTCGACTGCGTCGCCACAGGAAGTGAAACGACCGCCGATCAGCTCTGGCGGTCAGCGTCTCTTCTCCAAAGCGGTCTGCATTAAAATCGACCCGGATGTCTCGCCTGGTTCTTCACCCGGTCTCAGCCAACAAGGCGATCCTTGGCGTTCTGTCACCCGGGTCACATGCTGCTTTTCTTTTTATGCTGATGATGTCGTTATATTCTGCTGGGAAGAGTCCAAAAAACTGCTTCCTAATGCAGAGAAGAACCAGGTCCAGGGTTAGGGCCTCCAGATGTCTCAGGTGGTCTCTCGGGGAGGGGGGGGGGG
>NW_025735138.1:0-1619 GCF_021292245.1 Micropterus dolomieu
AATTTGGGTCACTTTAGCCTGCAGTCTGAACGTAGCCAAACAGTCAGTGGAGTGGTGTCTGCAGTTGTCTGCATGCACAGCACCATGGTTAAATGTAGGTCACAGAATAAGGCAGATATACGGAGGAAGGAAAGAAGGTGAGAAGTGGAAGTGAAGGGAGGAGGAGTCCTTTCATTATACCGTCATGTTGGTGTAGCAGCAGGATTAGGGCTTGGCAAGATGTATAGAGAGCTTTTGCATTTGAAGTATAAAGTAATAGTTTTTCCATCAGAGAATACAAAGATACAAGTAAACAAAGATACTGTGTAGAATAACATCAGCCCTGTCTTGTTCTCCTCTCCTCTGGCCTGGAAACTATGCCACAGGATTAGCAACAATAGCAGACGTGAAACACAGAGAAAGTTGAATAATACAGTTCTCCTTGATTGTTTTACACATAAGACAGTGCTTTGACTTCAACATCGCCCTGTCTGCAGTTGCTCATTTATACGGGCTTAGGTAGCCAGCCATTCAGTCTACAAGCTATTCTTAACAGCTGCACTTTGGGGTTTCAAGATGTGATGAAGTGCAGTGGACCCTTTGGAGAGCTTGGACGCTGGCAGTATAATTACACAGGGTGAAGCCTGATGTCCTACACGGTAATAAACTCATTGCCTCCTGAGGCTAAAGCAGGGAGGACCTGTAGCTGTGGGTTCATTAAGTGAGGAGAGAGAAGTTCATTTAGTCTGCGCATATGCCTCTACTTTGACTCAATATTGTTTTTCAGTATAATCTTTCATGTCCAATCTGCACACACACGCATCCACACACCGTTCCATCTTTGCATGAAATGAGGAAGTACATCAGAATGTGTTGCACAATGAAATATTATGCCTTGTTTGGACGGTTCATATGACAGCAGCCCCTAAAAATGGTAGCAAATCAATACCTGTATAAGTGCCTCTGCGTTAATGTTTTGTAACCGGAATACCATTTGTGAAAGAGAATAGGATTAAAGTCAGTAAGCAGTTTATTTTTCTGAAAGACAAAATTTTCAGATGCAGCCCAAAAGTCTGAGGCATGCAGACTTTTGTCTTGCTCTAAATCAAAATTTAGTGTGTAAGAATGATGTTAATAAAGGTGGTCCATATCCATCTGTGTGATCTCTGCAGAAAGTTAAAGTTGGAATTCACTCGTTTGTGGACTAGAAGTAGGCAAGGAGTACAACGCTCCACTTTGAACTGGATTATGTGAACACAGTGTAAAAAGGAGGCCTTCATTTTCAGTATCTGCACTTCTTCACGTTTCAGTTCAGGCAACTAAAACAATTTTTAAAGGTTAGGGAAGTCATTTAGTCAGGTAGAGTTAAGGGTCAGTATGCTTGAAACGCAGTTGTACGAAGTGTGTCTGAGAGGCCACAATCAAAGGTGGGGTGAAAAGCTTGCAATCATAGCTTCCTCCTGACTGTGTCACACTACACTACTCTCTTCATCAGGGAATTCACACATATAGGGGCCCTATCTTGCACCCGGCGCAAAGCACAGCCAGAGAGAGAGAGAGAGAGAGAGAGAGAGAGAGAGAGAGAGAGAGAGAGAGAGAGAGAGAGAGAGAGAGAGAGAGAGAGAGAGAGAGAGAGAGAG
>NW_025735139.1:0-1611 GCF_021292245.1 Micropterus dolomieu
CTCCTGCGGTGCAAAGTTTAAAAGCAGCAGGTATGATTTTTGTTCAGACCCTTTTTAAGGACATGATATTTGTGAGAAGAAGCATTTGAATTAAAATTGTACATTATCTTTGTACCAAAAGAAGACATTCAGTTTTAAGTAAAGTAAGTTACTTGACTTACCACTCTGTGGTACGCTGTACATGTGTGTGTTGTATTTTTTTTATTGTATTGTAATTATGTGCATGTGTAGTATACAACTGTGGAAAGGTAATACATTTAAAAAATAAGTTTTGTTGTGGTTAAGTGAGGTTGTATGAAATCTTTTATGATATATACCAACACACAGAAACAAGTGATCTTTCATCCTGCTGCACTCCTGCCAGTTTAACCTTTGAAAACCTAGACCTTTTCAAACAATTTACCAGGCTTCTCCAGCAGAAGCCTGCATTCTTGCAGTGTCTTCTTTGCTCAATATGCTAATGATGTATTGATCTAAAATGTAATAATAAAGACAAAGGAGAGCAAAATTAAAAGCAAGAGAGCACAGAAACAACTGCATTGGGAGAAATTTATTGTTTTCCAGCAGCCTTACCAGTAATCTGTCACTTAAAAAGCTGCTTCTGTACTGACTACTGTACCTTTCCCTCAGTCAGAAACATCTCCTTCACACCAAGTGGCCATTCAGGCTGGTAAAGTAGATATTTGAAGGCCCTTATGGTTCCCACTTGTTAACTCTATTGCTTCCTCTTTTCTCTGCCACAGTGACATTTATTTCACTGCTTTGTGTTTCTGAACTAATGCTTAATATTTGTTGTCATTTCTTTTCTCCTGCTCACTTTCCTCCTTACCTGCACAGCACTGTGTTTATTTCCAGCTCTGATGAAACTCAGTCTGAATGCTGTTCAGGACAACCATGCTGAAAATCTCTTTTGAAGCGCAACAGACTTGAGAATGTACTCTGCTTTCAGCTTTGCAAAAAAAATACACTTCCAGTTCAAATTAGCACTGCATTACAAGTGCATGTTATTTTAGGTCGGCACTGTCTGCGCTTTACTGGATGTCAACTCAAGCCTACTTGTGCTGGCTTATGAATCCTGGAATCATGTTATTTTAATTTTAAAATAACAACAATGAAGTTTGTTGCAGCAAATGAAACTCAGTACACAGTGTCCAATAGTCCATAGTCTACATGCAGATCCACAAACAAATTTTGGGGAGATTTAAATGATGTGTGTCTTTTTATGACCAACTGCTAGGTGTTCTCCACATAGACATACAGGATATCTTGCCATGATGTATCTATATACTATAAGCTGTACAGACTGTACTAAGATGGCAGAAATATAGCAACTGGTACAGATTTTGGTTCAGGGTAATTATAACCGTTGATGGGTACGGTCCTTTCTCACAGGCATCTCAGTGGTGGTAATAAGGAAGAGTTTTGGTCTTTCCCTTTACTTATGCACCAGGATTTATTCTGCAGACCCATGGATTCAACTGGTGACATTCCAGTCAACCTTTAGCCCACCACTGCCCCAGTATTCCCCCCCCCCCCCCAAAAAAAAACAAACCAAATGAATAAATGGAACTGCTTTGTGATAATATTAGATTAGCAGGACGTTTGCATCAG
>NW_025735140.1:0-1595 GCF_021292245.1 Micropterus dolomieu
AGGAGGAGGAGGAGGAGTGTGTCACACTGTGTGGATGAGGAGGAGGAGGAGGAGGAGGAGGAGGAGGAGGAGGAGGAGGTGAAGGAGGGAGGAGTGTGTCACACTGTGTGCCAGTGTGAGCGTCACGTCTGAAGTTGTGAATTTGTGTTTAGAGTTTGCAGAAAAAGACATTTGTGTTTAAGCAGAGGAGAAAACGTGTGAAACCAAAAACGAGTTTGAAATCTGAAAACGCAGTTTGTCTTCAGCTTCATGAGAAACGAGTCCTGAATGAAAAGTCCTGGATTTAGCGGGAACAGGTCAAACTATCTCTTCTGATCTGGAGTTTTGGTTTTTCCTGTTTTATTGTGTTAAATTCGTGTTTAAATTTGTTTTATTTTTGTCAGCGGCTCGTCTTTGATTAGATTTCTCCACAGGAAGTCATCATCACGCTCAAAGGTTGGAAGGAGCGCAGCCTGACCAGCGTCTGATTGGCCGACAGCATGCTGCTGTTGCTCTCGTCTCCTCTGATGGGGACGAGCGGCATCGTGCCGAACTTCTGCTTGGAGATATCTGACGAGGAGTGGCGCCTCAGCACCGGAGGGCCCGGGTCGTCGTTCTGCAAAAGGAGCACAGAAAGAGGCGAGAGTCAGCGGGAGGCGTCCTGCGGAGACACGCTGATCCCGGATCGGCGGGACGAGCCTCCGTCTCACCTGAGCTTTGAGGAAGCCGGTGATCCAGTCCCACAGCTCGGCCTCACGGCTGCAGCACAGAAACCTGAGAGACACGCGGACGACAATCAAAGTTAGACCGACTTTTAAAAAACGCCGCCATGTTTGTAGTTCTTCTGTAAGTGAAAAAACTTCGTTTTTGACATTTTCAGATCTAAACTTAACAAATAAATGAAGAAGTTTTGTTCTTTATTTCACTGTAGGATCAACCGGCGACCAGCTGCTCCGTCTGCCTTCATTAATATCATATAGAATATTTAAAATATACACAATAGAGCTTCTGAGGGTTTTAACAGGCTGCTCCGAGGAGTTAATGTAGAAAAACAGAAACTTTCCTTCCACTGCTGCACAAGAACCTGAACTCATTTCTCAGTTTTTCTAAAGTCTTCTAAACTACAAACTACAGTAACGCCTGGAGCAGCCAGCTGACATGTGGTTTAAACAGTGGAACTCAAGGATCAGGAACTTTACAGATCAGAAGGTTCATTAAGGAGAACTTACAGCTGGTGTTTGTCTGACATCACTGTGAATCCCCACCTGCAGGAGGAGACAAACACACATTCACTACAGGTCATACAGGTTCATCAGCTGACCTCTGACCTTAGTGTTCTTTCTGTTTTTCTCCACTTAAACTCACCAAATTTCACCCGCTGCTCGATCAGTGATAAAAATCTCTCTAAGTCTAAGATGTGATGTCATTGGGTGGTGATGGAGCAGTGGACCAGACGCATGCCTTTGGGTTCAATTCCCGACTGTGACACGTCCACTAATGTGTCGCTGATCAAGACACTTAACCCCTCGTTGCTCCAAAAGGCGCGCGACCTCTGAGCAACGGTAAGTCACTCTGGATAAAAGCGTCATTATTTCCTCGACTAGTGAGAAGGTGAA
>NW_025735141.1:0-1591 GCF_021292245.1 Micropterus dolomieu
CTGAGGATCTGAAAAAAAGAATTGTTGCTCTACATAAAGACGGCCTAGGCTATAAGAAGATTGCCAAGACCCTGAAACTGAGCTGCAGCACGGTGGCAAAGAACACAGAGCGGCTCAACAGGACAGGTTCCACTCAGAACACGCCTCGCCATGGTCGACCAAAGAAATCGAGTGCACATGCTCAGCGTCAGAGGTTGTCTTGAAATATATACGTATGAGTGCTCCCAGCATTGCTGCAGAGGTTGAAGGAGTGGGGGGTCAGCCTCTCAGTGCTCAAACCATACGCCGCACACGGCATCCAATTGGTCTGCATGGATGTCGTCCCAGAAGGAAGCCTTTTCTAAAGATGATGCACAAGAAAGCTCGCAAACTGAAGACAAGCAGACTAAGGACATGGATTACTAGAACCACGTCCTGTGGTCTGATGAGACCAAGATAAACTTATTTGGTTCAGATGGTGTCGAGCATGCGTGTGTCACAGCAACCAGGTGCCACGAACCACCAGGGAACCATGAATGCCAACATGTACTGTGACAAACTGAAGCAGAGCATGATCCCCTCCCTTTAGAGACTGGGCCGCAGGGCAGTATTCCAACTTGATAACGACCCCAAACACACCTTCAAGACGACCACTGCCTTGCTAAAGAAGCTGAGGGTAAAGGTGATGGACTGGCCGAGCATGTCTCCAGACCTAAACCCTATTGAGCATCTGTGGGGCATCCTCAAACAGAAGGTGGAGGAGAGCAAGGTCTCTAACATCCACCAGCTCCGTGATGTCGTCATGGAGGAGTGGAAGAGGACTCCAATGGCAACTTGTGAAGCCCAAGAGGGTTAAGGCAGTGCTGGAAAATAATGGTGGTCATTTTGCTTTTGTTTTTTCTGCAGGTGCAGTTTGTGATTGGAGCAGCTATTAACAGCGCAGCCCAGTAAGGCTGGTTGCTGATTTGCAGGTAATATGATGTCTAGCCATCCACTGAAACTGGGCTATATTTTGTTTATTTCTTTATATGTCTAAATTGCATATCAAATGCTTGTGAAACTAAAGTTGTGACAATATTTATAGTCATCATAGTTGTGACAATAAGATGTAGTAAGTTCAACAGGTCATATTTGCTAGTAAAAGGAGTACAAAAGCAGTTAAAATTGTATATGTTTTACTTCGACTGCATCGTTATTTAATGGGTAGTAATGGGTACCTGTCAAGTTACTGTCAAGTTTACAAAGTTGGCTATGAAGTATGCTTATGCTAGGGGGTTTCACAATGAACACAGCACTAAAACAATTAGACTCTAAGCAAGGGATGTCAAGAAATAGAGCTGCTGAATTAAAAGGCCCGCATCATACTGATTTACTCCTCCTCCTTACTCACAAAAAATACTCTATAGTCTCTACACAGTGCCAGCATACAACATGTGAACACGTCAAATGCTAACACCAAATCTGAAGGAGAACATCTTTTGGTCCCTTTTATGTCTTCCCCCTTGTGCCTGTAGGTTTCAGCATTAGGTCACCTTTCACCTAGAACAACAAATCTATCTGATGTTTAGACTCCAGTACTCTAATCTGTGGAGCCAGTGAGTTCTTGTAAACA
>NW_025735142.1:0-1558 GCF_021292245.1 Micropterus dolomieu
AATTACGCAACAGTCATAGGACAGTCTTAAATATTGCAAGAAAGAATAGTACAAGCAGAATCAGCCACAGCTAGCTTTTAGATGAGGAGCCGTGTTGTGCTGTGGATAAACACTTACACCACGCCAGCATGGCTTGAATGGTCATGGTTCCTCACAGCTCCGCTCAGCGCTATATCCCCACTGCTGTTGAAGAACAGCAAAAGAGCGTTCTTTTTGCACAGACAACACTTTATGATCTGTCTTTATGTGTGTATGATCCTACAGGTGCATGTCACTGTCAGATCATGGACTGGGTTATTCCTGGCTCTGTTGACATGACCAAGGTAAAGTTTGATGCACAAGGTGAAGATGACTGTAAGCACAACTTCAGACTCCTCCACGAGGCCTTCAGCAAGAGTGGTGTCACAAGGGTATGCACTTTTTTCTGTAATAGAGTAATATTACAGTTTCCTTTTTTTCTTCTACTTTTGTTAGTTTTCAGAATCTATTCTTTATATGGATAAAATCTTACAAGGAGCAAGCCAATGTTTTGCATGCCTGTGTCAATTAAATTGTGAATGAATTATCATGGGATTGTACTGTATGTAGCCTAGGGAATGAAATTAGCACCTGCCACCTGCAAAATGAAGGGTTGTGTTGTCACCTGCCATCATGACAGATAGGTTTTTCTTATATTAATAAATCTATTTTTTCAAGATGCAATAAAGACTCTAAGTACTCTCCCATTCTGGTGGACCGCCATGGGATCTTATTTCTGAAAAAATATGTTTTTTTGTTATTATCCCATATCCCATCGTTGCTAGTTAATCCCATTTCAATTGTGCCCTGAATTACACATACAATGTTTGTCAATTTAAAATATAATAATAAAGTCAAGAAAGTCGCAGTTTGTTGTAAAACTGTATAAGTCATAAGTCTGTATAGCCTGAAGCTAACATTACTGAAGCTAATGTCAAAGAACTTCCATGAAGCCACATTAGCCACATGTTGTGTTTAGTGTATAGATGAGAGTGGTATTGATCTTCTCATTCCGAAAATGTTGAACTATTTTTTAGTCTATCAACTACAAATAATTGACACTGAAAAATCTACTTGGAATCACTGATCAGATGTCATCTTTTCCGCAAAAGGACAAGGTGTAGGTAATTTTTTCAACTAATGGATATCCCTTTTTGAAACAAAGATTTATTTTATAGGACACTGTATCACTGTATCAAAATGGAAGTTATATTAATTTCTAAATGTTGTCTTCTTTCTTGAATTAGACCATCTCCGTTGAGGAGCTCATAAAAGGGGATTTTAAAAGCAACTTTGAGCTTCTGAAGTGGTTCAAAGTTTTCTACAATGCAAATGTGAAAAGTGAAGACTATGACCCTGTGAAAGCTCGGGACAGCCATGATATTAGCCCTCTTGTGACATCTCTTCTATCGCAAAAAGGTAACTTAACATTTTCTTTCATTGTGATAATAAAATAAGGCAGTGCACTGTATACAGTAATTTTTTTTTCTCTTCCTTTGTCAGACACAGAAGAGAACAGCACTGTGAATAAAATGTTCCC
>NW_025735143.1:0-1685 GCF_021292245.1 Micropterus dolomieu
CTAGCGAGTCATTTTGCCACGCCCATGTGCGAAACTTGTAGAATACGAAATTTTTCACCGGTTCTGACATGTTTGCAAATTTTGGTGAGTTTTCGAGTATGTTTAGGCCATGTCATTTGGGCCTACTTTGCAGAAAAAAAAAAAAAAAAAAAAAAAAAAAAAAAAAAAAAAAATATAATCCGAGCAGATTCAATAGGGACCTCGCACGGTCGTGCTCGGGCCCTAAATATTTGATTTAAATAGACAAGTAAAATTAAAAAGTCACGTAAAATCTTGGTTTTCTTTCTGATAAAGGTATGCTTAAAAAATTGAATCTATAGTAACATTACAGTTATTCAGTTAGTTATCATATTTATAATAGAAACATGTGTTCACCCTTTCAATGCAATGACACATTCAAATTGACCACAAACACAGGCTTGATTCACGTTGCTGAGTAAGCCTGAAAGGAGTGTGAAGGCAAGTGGGGGGCACTGGTAGAGTCGGGGTTAAGGCGAGGGATAAAACGGAAGCAAAGATGTTATTGTAGCTTCTCCAGCCCACTTACTGAAAGCTGCCCAGAGCTCACAGCTGTACACTCATATGTGCGTGTGTGGGGGGTGGGTGTGTGTGTGTGTGTGTGTGTGTGTATATGTATGTGTGTATGAGGTTTGAGGCCTTGGATTCTGCACTAGCTTAGACATGGATCAAGCCATATTGGCTTACACACATGCATCTTCACACCCCACCTACTGACAGAAAATAAAAAGATATGTTATCTGAATCTTCATTTCATCCCCCTCTCTCTCTCAGCAGACAGGATGGTTGTTGTTGGAGCTATAGATTGCTATCGGTGGCTATTGGCGATAGGATCAGGGATTGTTTGAATTGGTCCGGTCCAGCCATTCAAAACAGGACTATCTGTCTGTTGATAGTCTGTCTGGGCCCTGCTTACGTATATTCTCATTCACACATTGCACATACACTTAAGTCTGTGTGTGTGGAAGTTAATAGGGTATCGGAGGACTTGTGTTTCTTTTTGGATTCCTTGGATTTAAAAGTGGTAGCCCGATAGGGAGCAGGGCAAAAGAAGGCAGTCTATGCTCTGTGTATGTGTTTTGTGTGTGTGTGTATGTGTGTGTCTGTGTGTGTTAATCCTCATCTTCAGAAGAGCGCCGCTGTCCATCCCGACGTGTGTAAACACTCCAGCAGATCAGATGGCAGATAATGACTTCCAGATAGACACTCTCCATTCACCCAGCAGGGAAAATCAATGAGCACTGATTGCTTTTTTCCCAAGACGATCATCTCCCCCCGAAGGCTACTATCTATCTCTCGCTCTCTTTCTATCCCTCTTTCTCTCTCAATTTCTCTGTCTCTCTCTCCAAGCCCCATTCATTCACCCCTCAATACCACTGAGATTGAATCAATTCATGCTGCTTTTCACAGGGGATTTAGTGTGAAAAGATACAGCGGAATATCTCTTTAAGACGATCAAGTCTCTGTTTCTCCGCCTGTGTCACTCTCTCTTATTTGTCTGAATGAAGATAGACATGCTTGCCTAACATATTTCTGATGATTTTTAGATAGTGATAAATGTCTTTTTTCTATGCTTGACAGAGATGCTGGCGCTTTCATATTCTTTTAGTCAAACTCTTGCGCTAGTTCGTGTTCCATCTGCATCATGATGCAAAACATGTAGTAAA
>NW_025735144.1:0-1550 GCF_021292245.1 Micropterus dolomieu
GCTTTAAGAAACACTATACATACCGTATATATTTGGGTTTTAATATGTTTTACGGTTTAAGATGGATGATGATTTTTGTCTTTCTCTCGCTACAATGACAATGATCTTTTTTCTCCTTGTCAGCCTCTTATAATAAAGTTAAAGGTAAAGATACTTTATTGTCAAATGCACATTTGACAGTCCCAGAACCACGAAGCTCCTCTGATCCAAAACCAGCCACGTTCCAGAGACACTCTGCTGCTGCTGTAACTGTTTCGGATCGATCAGCCATAGATTTCAGCCTAAATTACTCTCAACAAGCAGGTCAGAGTCGATGTTTCTCATCTAAAGGGTTCAAGCAGCAAGCTCACACTTGGCTGGAAAATAGCAGGCGGATTGAACAGTTGATTTATTCTTTCATTTGAAAAGCAGCTGACAGACACTTTGGATTCCCCGCTGCCTTACTGTGATGCTGCGGCATGTAGCTTGCGTTACTCCTTTGGATTACTGTGACAGAATGAACTGGCCATCGTGGACCCAGCAGACAATATTTCTGAAGAACTTAGTGGCCTTAGTGAATAAATATATATATATCTATCACTAATATCTCTGGTGCGATAGTTGGAACTGCTTCTCTTTGGCAGGAGTTTCTCCCAGTCTGCTTACAAAAAGGATCGCATGCAGTACTCGTTTGACCGGAGAAGTTCAGATCAAACGGTTGTTATTTTGTCAGAAATCTGTGCTCTAAGACTTGGAAACAAGTATTATGTGCGGTGTTATGTACATGAGGTAGGTAGATTTGGTATACAGTACAATATGACTATGAACAGTGTGAACAGCTCTGAAATAGAGAATGATAAATATATAGTAAGTGGTAAGTAAACAGGTGGCTGATTAGAGACAGAGTTACTGGGTTATTACACAGGAATTGTTCCTGACATTGTGAATCAGAAGTCAGCTGTTCATCAGAGTGATGGCTTGTGGGTAGAAACGGTTCCTGAGTCTGTTGGTTTTGGCGTCCAGTGCTCTGTAGCGCCTACCAGAGGGGAGGAGCAGGAACAGGTTGTGTCCGGGGTGAGATGGATCTGCAGTGATGTTTCCTGCCCGTTTCCTGACTCTGGAAATGTAAAAGTCCTGAATGGAGGGCAGGTTGGCAGCGATTATTTTTTCTGCAGTCCTGACTGTCTGTTGTAGTCTGCTCCTGTCCTTTTTGGTGGCAGATCCAAACCAGACAGTGATGGAGGTGCAGAGAACAGACTGGATGATGGCTGTGTAGAACCTCCTTAGGCAGGTTGAGCTTCCTGAGCTGGCGCAGGAAATGCATCCTCTGCTGGGCCGCCTTGGGCCTTGTTGATGATGGTGTCAGTGTTGGGCTCCCACTTCAGGTCCTGGTGGATATAGTGGAACCCAGAAACCTGAAAGATTCCACAGCAGCCACAGGGCTGTTGAGGATGGTTATGGGGGGCAGAGTGGGGGGCTCCTCCTGAAGTCCACGGTCATCTCCACAGTTTTGAGCGTGTTAAGCTCCAGGTTGTTCTGACCACACCAGAGAGTCAGCTGATCAACCTCCC
>NW_025735145.1:0-1846 GCF_021292245.1 Micropterus dolomieu
TTTGGAGGGAGCTTAAAATTCGAGTTGCCAGGCGACAACCTCGGAACCTGAATGATTTGGAGGCTGTCTGCAGGGAGGAGTGGGCCAACATCCCTGCCGAAATGTGCACAAACCTTGTCACCAACTATAAAAACCGTTTGACATCTGTGCTGGCCAATAATGGCTTTTCTACAAAATATTAACATGCTGTTTGTCCAGGGGGTCAAATACTTGTTTTTCCTCATCAGATGGTTATCAATTTTAATAAATTCATATGATGTGATTTTCTGGAATTTTCTTTGGGATTCTGTCTTTCACTGTTAGAATGTACATATGATTAAAATTATAGATCGTTGCATTCTTTGTAAGTGGGCAAACCTGCAAAATCAGCAAGGGGTCAAATACTTATTTCCCCCACTGTATTTGTTGTCACATTTCCAAACACGTATATCCACAGGCATCCACATTTTTGCCTTTTCAAAAGACTGTTCTGCTGCCTTCAGTGCTTTGTACGATTCAGTATAAGTCCATTCTCATACAAGATGAAGTAAATTAAAAATTATTTTTCTAAATACAGTAATAGTTTGCTACATTTGCTACATAACATATCACCTCACACTTTAGAAAAAACATTTGAAAAATTTCAAATCCTGGCAGTTTTTTCTCTCACAAAATATTGTACATGGTATTGAATGGCACTCTCCAGAATCAAACTTTGTAGCACAAACCACTGATGTCTCGCAGGGCCCTGAAACAAGACCACTATGTTTGTTTTAAGTCCTTTGTCATGTAAACCTGGCGTGTTTCTATACGGAATACGTTACAGCGGAAAATAAAAACCTCACATTGTCGTGCCTACATTGGATCCGTCTGGACAGTTGCCTCCTGGTCTTTTCCAGTGGCCGGTTCCAGAGCTTGAAGAACCAATGTTTGGACTAACATTCAGTGATAGTTTATCAACAGGCTGGCCCAGTGGAGATGGAACACACGTTTAAGTAAATAGTTTTCTTTGACCAGAACCACATTCTAAACATTGGAAGCACTCCTCAAATATGGATCTTAACTGTTTGAGTACCTGATGAGCCTGTGCTAAGTGTGATGGAGAAGGACTGTACCGTGGAATGTGGTATTGGTTTAAGCTTTTAGCTAGGTTATAAGGAAGTCTCTGCATGTATGTGTCTGTGTCTGTCTGTGCGTTTAGGTTGGAAGAGTTAGTCAAGGCTTTTCTGGGTGACCCCGATCCAGATGTGACACTGTCCTTGGGACCAGACATGAGAAAAATCCAGTACTGTTTCTCTCTGCTGAAGGTGATGTATTTACTTTGGTCTTTCCATGTACAGTATCCACAGTCATGTCTCCCTGTAAACACTTTTATATTTGGTTAGTCTCTCATTCATGCGATCATTTCATAGAATTTGTTTTCCCTCTCCTTTCCATGACAAGAGCCATGCACGTTGCTATGCTAGTTCATTAAAATGAAAGTTTTGAATTCTGTTACTTAGTTAGTGCTTCAGTTTTATCCGAACTGTAACCATGAATGACTGGATGACATAGAAATAGAATACATTTGATCAGTGAGGTGACATTTTCATCCATCCATCAGTTCAGCACAGTGACCAGTTGACCCATCACCTCTTCTAAATAGCTCCCTCTACTGTAATTTGCTGGGAAGTGCCTTACATTTGTGTTAACTCAAATTAACTTTCCTATTTTATGTTGTTAATACTCCTGGTTACGGTGTCTAGGTGCAATTTTATCACCTTAATTTCACAGAAGAGGCTGATGATTAACATGATCTGGGGACCTAACCATAACCTAACTGGATATTGTAAGCTTAATCCTAGAGTCTATGGCTAGAAGGAGAGAA
>NW_025735146.1:0-1701 GCF_021292245.1 Micropterus dolomieu
CTCTATTTTCACATATTTTGAGGTCGAAGTGATTAGAAGGTACAAAATGTTTTACAATCTGTGTGAGACTTCTGTTTTCTGGTTTTTAAAAAAGGGGTGTTATCCGGTGATACTGGTAGAGATCATGATGTTGTCAAACATCTGGAAAAACAGTCCGAGCCTGGCAAAAAGAAGGCCGCAATTGCAACAAAAGAATACATTGCGGCTGCCAGCGGACGCCACCTACTGCACGGACTCAAACACTTTTTTAACTACTTGTCATTTCAACCCCCAAAAATGTGGATATAGGGCTCACCTAAGTTACCCTTTAAGTCATGTTGTTGAGTTTGACTTAAGCGCATCCCATTAACTTTGTCAGCTACTGGAGCTGAAACACTAGTCCTTTAAAACACATGAAATGCTAATAAGAAGGTCCTGCTTTGGACAGTCTGTGAAATCAGCTAACAACTTGCAGACTATTGAATCATCGATTCATGGAACACATGAAGAACCTCATTCACAGGCTTAAGATTCAGTTACGATAAATGGATGGATTATTAAAATATATATAAAATACAAAAAATCTTGTGTTGGACGGAGAAGCAAAAATAAGGCCTCTTTGTGCCATTTCTTCTTCAGGGCAAAGTGCTTAGATTAAGAGGTTATCCCTGTATAATGTCTGTGAAATCCAATAAAAAAAAGATATAAAAAGTCTGTGGTTGTTTCCTGCTCAGAGCAAAACTTTTTTGTTCGATCCTCACAGATAGACAGGAGAATCAATCTGTTTGAACAGTGGAGGGTCCCGAAAAACAGTCTGTGTCTTTAAGTTGAG
This sequence comes from Micropterus dolomieu, assembly GCF_021292245.1. Lineage (NCBI taxonomy): Eukaryota > Metazoa > Chordata > Actinopteri > Centrarchiformes > Centrarchidae > Micropterus > Micropterus dolomieu. The sequence continues at coordinate 812 of NW_025735146.1, forward strand.
CTGGAAATCATATAAACCAGCAGGAGTCTGCACAGGGAGGACATCTGAGCCCCGCGTACCAGCTGGAGTTGGCATGTTTAGCACTTCCCACTCCTGAGGTGCTCCGTCTACAAGTAGTCCAGGTTTTTAAAAATGTCTCTTCCAAACAGCGGCTTCAGTCCAGCATGCCTGGATGTCGTACTCAAGGCAGACATGATGACTGATGTGCAAGAAGTATAGGGCTGAACTCTAATACTTTTATGGCAATGACTGAATTGCTTCTAGTATAGAAAATGTGAGCCACTAAGCATGTAGCACACTTTTACCAAGATCACACAATGCTGTTGACTGGATGTCTAACTTTACACGTCGTAGAGGTATGCAGGAAAAACCCTACGTTAACGCCCAGAGACAGGGATTACGTGTATGTGTAGTTGTATAAAAATGTCTAAGAACACATCAACAGTGTGGCTCATACACATACGTGTGTGTGTGTGTGTGTGTGTGTATGTGTGTGTATGTGTATATATATATATACACATACACACACACACACACTACTAAAAAAATAAAGGGAACACTTAAACAACACAATGTAACTCCAAGTCAATCACACTCCTGTGAAATCAAACTGTCCATTTAGGAAGCAACACTGATTGACAATCAATTTCACATGCTGTTGTGCAAATGGAATAGACAACAGGTGGAAATTATAGGCAATTAGCAAGACATCCCCAATAAAGGAGTGGTTCTGCAGGTGGTGACCACACACCACTTCTCAGTTCCTATGCTTCCTGGCTGATGTTTTGGTCACTTTTGAATGCTGGCGGTGCTTTCACTCTAGTGGTAGCATGAGACGGAGTCTACAACCCACACAATTGGCTCAGGTAGTGCAGCTCAACCAGGATGGC
>NW_025735147.1:0-1518 GCF_021292245.1 Micropterus dolomieu
GCTGCTGGAGAGGACGCAGGTTTAAGTCGCCCCCTGCTGGCTGCTAGAGAGGACGCAGGTCTAAGTCGCCCCCTGCTGGCTGCAGGAGAGGACGCAGGTTTAAGTCGCCCCCTGCTGGCTGCTGGAGAGGACGCAGGTTTAAGTCGCCCCCTGGTGGCTGCTGGAGAGGACGCAGGTTTAAGTCGCCCCCTGCTGGCTGCTGGAGAGGACGCAGGTTTAAGGCATTTCAGCACAGGCTTTACTTTTCAGACCCGCTTGGTTCAGTTAGAGGGTGAAAAGAGAAGCTGTGAGAAATACTGTGTTTTGTAAACATTAAAGCATGTAAATATTTTCTAGTAGACACCTTAAATGTAAGTATGAACCTGAAAGCACCTTTATTTTTCAGTTGAAGGCAGTGCATAGCATCACAGCTCTGCTATACTGCTATTTTTGCAGTATAATGTGAAGTTAAATCTTAAGGTTTTGTTATATTCTTCCTCTCTGGCCGACTGTCGGGTACATATTTTCCATCTAAGATGGTCAAACATGCAGGAAACCTCTTAGTATGTCTACTGAACATCCGTTAATGTGGACTAATCCTCTTGCAGTCTGCTGGCTTTTCAGAGCGATCTGCATGTCTTATCCCCCTCCCATTAGCATTCATGCAAGATTAGGCTAATCAACTTGGTGCACCTCCATCACGTTTTATTCTATCGGCCTCTTGCTCCTTCCCACAAACCATGAAGGGACCATCTTTATTAGCCTGCTGTCATATAGAGTAATCCTCCTGCAGTTTAGATAAGACGACGGTTTTCCTGAAAGATGTACCACTAATTAATGCACCGATCATTTGTATTCACATTGACTGATCTAGACAACAAGGGCTTGGTCTTTTCACAGTTTCAAAAACAGAGGACTCAGGATTTCATTTCAAGCTCAGGCAAGACCACAAACTGGGAGTATCAATAAATCTCCTGTGCACTGTCTGATTTATTTGTTAACATCTTATCTTTGATTGGATGTACAACTTACTCATTCAGATGCAACTAATAATGTGACTGGTTGCTGTTAATGGCAGTCACCCCTCGGGAGGAAATTTCAGCAAAATTTCCGTAATAAAATTTGGCTACCGAAAGCATAAAGACTTAACCACATGGTACCTGGCACCTATTTCCAGGAAAAACACCTAAAATAACAAACCCAAAATAAATCAGTAATATCTCCTCAACCATCAGGCCTAGATGCATAATTCTGGTCTCCTTTGAAAGGTCAGAAGCTGAGGAATATAAATCCATTGTATATTAACACATTTATTTTACCATTGCAGTCTACATGGAGATGCAATACAGAAAAAATGATATTTTCATCCTCACCTGGGGAAAAAGCGATATTTTAATGCAATAAACCATCAAAACCATCATAAGATAGATTATAAAGCACCTGAATATCTTCTAATCCACCTGGAAAACAGCTGTAACTGTAAATCTGATGAAAAGAAACTGATATACAACAGTTAGTACACAATCTTTCATAAATATA
>NW_025735148.1:0-1511 GCF_021292245.1 Micropterus dolomieu
GGCTCCTTGGTGGCAGTTGAAGAGGCTGTAAACACACACTGACAAATTATTACCTGATTATTATTACCTAGCAGACACAGAGGGAAAATTAGCATTTATTTGGAGTCGTGTCTCTGACCACCCAATTTATGCAAGGAGCTGGTCTCCACCAACTCCTGAGAATAATATGTGGCTCCATAGTTGCTAAATGCTCCATTATATTTACTAGCTAGGTGTTAATTTTATACATCAGCTGTTTTGGTGCTGAGTAGGTAGCGTAAATTTGGTTTATTAGAGCTTTTTTGCTGAATATCTGCTGCAGTCTCACTGCTCAATAATAATGAGTGAAGTGAAAATGATCCAAAACAGTAACATTGCAGGCTGTTAAACCAAAACAATGAGCTGAAACATGCTAAAAAAGCTCTGTAGAGCTGAGTGGAACTGCAGAGTTGGCTGCTAATTATATCAGAATCAGAATCAGCTTTATTGCTAGGTATGTGTACACATACTTATATTAAAAAGGAAAAATAATCTTATACCTGGTTGTAATAGATAATTAATTAATCATCTAAAAAGTCCTCCATCGGCTATAGGCCCTAACGTTACAGTGTTACTACACCTACTCTGAGGTTGCTGCTTTTTAATTTTTTGCCCAGTTAAGTAGCCAATGACTAAGCTTCTTCACAGACCGCAGAGAGTTGTGCTTGCTTAATAGAAGCTAAATCAGCGTTATCCGATCAACTCAGCAGCAGTCTAAGTAATGGACTCCATTGTGTTGTTCTTGTCCGTCTCAGTAGCTTAAGTTTTGTTACATAAGGTTTGCAGTACATGAATATTTCTCAATAGCTAACGTGTGTGTGTGTGTATGTACTGCATACTCTATTCCTACCAAGTTTATATACAGTAAAGTCATGTCATGGGTTCTAACATTCTCTGTGGCTAAATGGCAGATGTGATTATTGATTGTGGGGGAATAACAGAGAGGTTTCTGTGGTGAGGAAGAGCAACCAGTGAGAGCACAGTTTTAAACCCCCGCATTTTTTGACTCTTGACTTCTCAATATGGGAAATCCGTCAAAATATGTTCACTATCAGCCATTTCTGGGAACCATTTAATTGACCTGCAGCTTTGTGACTGAATGACTCAAACATTATCCTGGACCCCTTTATCATCTGAGTTCCTGTGTTTTGGTTTCAGTTCTTTGGTGTCTTTAGCTGCTTGAGGACAAGGACAGGTGGATCTTCATGACAAGCTGGCTGCCTGGGCTATGGGTTGTATAACTGGCATTGAGGCTCTGTGTGTCTAGACAGGGTAGGGCGGGTGCAAACAGAGTGGATGAGAGGAGGAAGGTGACAGAGAAGGGATGCAACAAAAAAAAGATGTGATATTTGGAAAAGACAGGGAGGGAGAGATGCTAGTCGTGACTCTAATGCACTCCGATATTCACAGATAGCGCTGGAGCTTGTGTCAGAAAGCACTTACTCACACTTACACAGATATATATATACACACACACACACACACTGACAGAA
>NW_025735149.1:0-1509 GCF_021292245.1 Micropterus dolomieu
AGTAATAGTAGACGTTAATAGTTTGATTAAATTTACATTTAGAAATTTAGTAGGGTCTCCACATTGTATTACCACTTCAGAAAATGGGTCATAGGTGAAGAAGTCAGTGTACATAGCTGAATTTTGGTGTTACCAATTAGCTACCGATCCAGCTGGTTAATTGAGCAAAACTGCTGTCACTATTAAAGTAATCCACTATAGTTAATAGATTTATTCTTTGTGCAAATCAGATGTGTTTTACAATGAATGTGATTAGTTCATCAGTGGTGATGTAATGATGAATCTATTCATGGAAAGTGCAAAAATAAACTATGTCTACCGAAATCCAGTGGGACAGCCAGCGAATGTGTAGACATTCAGTCATTAGGTCACAGACATTGTTTCCCGAGGAGCTCTGTATCTCCACTGTAGTTGCCACAGGCTGCATGGCGTGACTTGAAATCCCCTTTTTAAAGCCTCTCAGTTAGTGTTTTCCACTGTGGGAACCTGATTCTGTGGGGCATGGGAGGGCTTAAGATTGTGAGTAAATATCACTTACAGTTGCGCAGCAGGATGAGCTCATCCTAACCCCTGCCAGGTGATAATGACCCCTCACTCATTTTTTAGAAGGGTCACACCAGCACAGCCTGTCCAAATTAGAAACATGATGCTCTTTGGACTGTACAGTATGCAATACACTCTGGCTTTACATGTAAATGTGTATCAAATACTGTGATAATTGCATCGATGATTTCTCTGTTTTTCCTGCCAAACCTAACCTTCTCCTGTTCTTTCATTTTTAGTGCTAATTTATAAAGAAGTAAGCGAATGGGAGGAGTGGACAAAAAATGGAGTGATAAGAGGCCAGCCACCTCCTTTAGGTGAGTAATCATTATAACGTTAGCCAAAAAGAGGGTGGAAAAGATGAATTACATTGAATCTTAATCAATACTATTTTTGTTGTTGGTACACCTTTTACAAGGTATTGTTTCACAAGATTCTGACACCCTGTCACCCTGTATGAGTGAATAAAGCAAAAATGCTAATACTTTTTGTTTTATTTTATGAATGTTACTGCATACTTCTTATATGCATACAACCCAGTAAGAACGTATGTGGGGCTGTGCAGGTTTAACCTAGACATCTAGGGGATCACAGAGTTGACAAAGCCTGCTGACACAGACTAGCAAAAAAAAAAAATTGTTGCTGTACAGTATATACTGCCAGGAAAAGTAAAAGATACATGTAATCCAGGCGACCCAGTCCAATCGTAACATACAACATTTTGTTCTGAAAGCAACCATTTTCTCGTAATTCTGTTACTTCATTCTTCTTCAACTTTATTCTCAAAATCTCAGATAAATTTTTTCCATGACAATTCCTACAACTCCATTGTAGTGCGGCCCCTAACTACAGAAAATATGTAACTGAAATGGTCAAATGTCTGTAGAACTTTAATTGTTTCACTTTTTGACCTGCAAATGACCAAATCAGAGCTTACAGGGAACTTAAAGGGGACCTAATATGAAA
>NW_025735150.1:0-1505 GCF_021292245.1 Micropterus dolomieu
CCTAACAACTGAAAGGCTGGATTCTATAAATACCAGCTGCTGTCAGAAAAGCAAAAAGACAGATTGTTTTGGTTTATTTGGGAATTTGGATGTTGTGCTAGTGAAAAAATTCAAATGGTTTTTCATAGAAGCATCTCAAAAAACAGGAAATAACTAAAACAAAACTTTCAGTTTCACATGTGCGGATCCCGGCTCACGGAGTACTGCGCTGAACTGCAGCTCAGTGTTGTTTCTCATGTGATAGTAATCTTCCTGTTCTCTGCAGAAATCGACGAAGAGGAGGAAATGTATGCTCAGTCGGAAGTTTGAAGGAGAGCGCCTGCTGACCATCGGCTGCAAAGCCACCTGCCTCCAGAAGAACATCGTGCGTCTCTCCTGCTGTCAGAAACTAAAGTAAAACACGAGACAAAGACGACAATAACTAGCTAACTCTTCTGTTTCCAGGTGCGGAGGTGTTGTGGAGGGTTTTTCGGGGAGCACTGTGAGCCGTGTCCCGGGCCGAAGGGTCAGCCCTGCTTCGGGAACGGACTCTGCGTGGACGGGACCAACGGGACCGGACTCTGTCAGTGTAACAAAGGCTTCAATGGGACGGCCTGTGAGACCTGCCAGAGCGGGAAATATGGAGTCCACTGTGATCAGGGTAGGTCCACCTGAAACACCCGACACAGTAAACATTACCTCAAATACAAATCCGTCTGTTCCTTCCTCCCTCACGCTGATTTATTTTTAGAGTGCAGCTGTAAAAACGGCCGCTGTGACGAAGGGCTGAAAGGCGACGGGACGTGCGAGTGTGACGTTGGCTGGAGAGGAGTCTTCTGTGACGAAAGTATGCTCATAAGTTCACACTGATTCAGACCGCATCAGTATCCGGTCCAAAAAGTCCTAATGATACGAGAGAAAGGGTTTGTGTCTGTTGCAGAGATCGAGTCCAAAGCTGACGAGATGTGTGGTTCGGTGAAATGTCACACCAGTGCAAAGTAAGTCACCACAAACTGTTGGGGTGCTGCATCGCCCCCTTCAGGAGGTTTTACTTCCTGTTCTCTGCTTCATCTCTGACAGCTGCGTGACCAGACCGTCCGGCCCTCAGTGTCTCTGTGCTGCTGGATTTGAAGGAAACGGGACCTACTGTCAAGGTAACAACAATCAGTTGATGGTGGTGATGGTAATGATGATGGTGGTGGTGATGGTGGTGATGGTGGTGATGATGGTGGTGATGGTGATGGTGGTGATGGTGATGGTGGTGATGATGGTGGTGATGGTGGTGATGATGATGGTGGTGGTGATGGTGATGATGATGGTGGTGGTGGTGGTGGTGATGATGGTGGTGATGGTGATGGTGGTGATGATGGTGGTGATGGTGATGGTGGTGATGGTGATGGTGGTGATGATGGTGGTGATGATGATGGTGGTAATGATGATGGTGGTGGTGATGGTGGTGATGGTGATGGTGGTGATGGTGATGGTGGTGATGGTGATGGTGGTGATGATGGTGGTGATGGTGGTGA
>NW_025735151.1:0-1495 GCF_021292245.1 Micropterus dolomieu
ACTCACAAACACGCGCGCTTCATTATGATGTAATACAGCGCTCTTTTCACATGCATACAGAACGCAACTCAAGTCTCCTTTGGTCAGATAAATAAAAACAGAGTGAACAGAGGTGGGTGAGGAAGCCTGCTGATGTGCATCATCCATCCCTGGCTGCTGGACAGTTCATTGGTTCATTCGGACACTGTGCTGACTGAGAATGGCTGCAGCAGAGGTGCAACAGAAGGCAAAGTGGTGTTTTGCCACTCAGGAGGAGGAGGACGAGGAGAACGAGAAGGGGTGAGGGGGAACAAGGTCTGCGTTCACACTGAAAGCAACAAGTGGTTTAATGTCAGCTGAGGAAGGCTGAACTTTGTGTGCTTATTGGCTGTTGGTTTCTGTGCTTCTCGCCTTCCCTACCAACCTCACTCTGGAGAACGCTCAGAGAAGAATTATGTCAAGGTTGGTTATTTTTTAGTTCGTTAGCATTTCCCAGCTCTGAATTTATCTCAGTGTGACGGTGTCAATAAAAGCACGAGTTGCCGTCAGTGTGAACACAGCGGTGGTGGTGTTGGGTTGGGGATAAAGTGTGCAGCCAGTCTCATGCCGAGGGTGACGGTGTGTCTGGGTCCGGCTCGTAGTGGTAAGTGGCCTGAGTGTGGCTGCTGCCGTGCTGCTGGTTACTGTGGGCCAGGTTGTGCGCGGCCTGGCTCGGACTGTCCTGAGCCTGCTGGTTGGGGCCCTCATAGCCCTGCGCCAAGTGGGGGGCCGCGTTGTTCTCCGGACCCTGCCCGAACGGCGGCTGGTGGGGTTCGTTGACGCCTGGCGGCTGCGGCAGAGTGTCCAGCTCATCCACCTGCGGCCCCGGAGGCTGCATGACCACCAACTGGTCCTGGGGAATATCTGCAGCGGCTGCAGCCAGGTTGGTGGTGGACTTTGACTTGACACACTGGAAGTCCACGTGGCGGCTCTTCCCTTCCTCCTTCTCCCAGGACATGCGGATGAAGGGACGCTGGACGTAGTTGTAGATGACCTCCGGGCGACCTCCAGGACGCCGTTTCACCTTCTCTTTATAGGTCGGGTAGCCTGGAGAAAACAAACCTTGATCAGAACAACATTTAAGGAGAACTGCAGCTTCCTTGTTGGAGTTTAAGGAATAATATGACAGGTTTGGAAATACACTTGTTTGCTAATTAAGATGTGAAAATCTGCAGGAGCCAGCAGCTGGTTAGCTTAGCTTAGCATAAAGACTAGAAACAGGGCAGACTGATACATCTGCAGGAGCCAGCAGCTGGTTAGCTTAGCTTAGCTTAGCATAAAGACTGGAAACAGGGAAGACAGCTAGCCTTACTGAGTGAGCCTTAAGCTCACATGTTATATTACATTTGTTTGATCCATACAAAAGCTCGCCTGTAAAAACAACAATCCCTCGTATTATGGGGGGTTATGTGTCTGACTATCTCTTGGCCAGGTCCTGGTTGCCAGACAACTGCCGAAAACTCCAATATGTGACTGG
>NW_025735152.1:0-1488 GCF_021292245.1 Micropterus dolomieu
CTGACTGCCAGCACACTGCGATGAAAGCAATCAGAGGGAGTGAGCAGGGCTGGAGGGAAGAATATCATTTATAATACCATAACTAAAAGCGTACAGCATTTCTGTCCATGTGGCCTCACACACAAAGTCAACAGCAAAAGGAATGCTATCCATCTGACGAGAAAGCAGCGGTCAGTACAGCAGGTAATGTATGATAACATTAGCAAGTTATCTGTATTAGGCTGAGTGTTGCTGACATGCATGAGTTATGTTACTGTTTTAAGGTTTTAAATGCGGCTATTAACCCCCCTGTGGGCTTTGTGTATAAACTGTAAAGATAAGGTGTAGAAGATGGGTTTCTGGGTAATGGCACCATGCTGGGCAGGTGACAGGTGTGTGTTTACAGTGTTTGTGTGCTCTGGAAAACATAACAACGCAGCTATACAGTCTCAGCCGGCAGACCTAGTATGGTATTATTACTACACACATATGGATGTAACGTGATAGACATCCGCTAATAAGAAACAGAGGACACTACCTGCATCACTGCCGATGTCATTTGACCAGGGAGTGAATGGTGATAAATGCGAGTGTCATCAGTCCTATATCTCCTTTTGTTCTTTCACTTCCGTCTGTCCCTGTGTTTGTTATTGCCTCATGCTCAGTCTCCTGGCTCCCGCTCAGCTGCATCTACACACATGCACTGGTTGCACCAGCTCTGTATTTCTTCTCTCCTAAATTAGGGCATAAAGTGTACACTAGAGGTGTTAGAGGTTAACACAGGCTCCACTGTTTTTCCCCACTGACTTGTCCTCCCCCAGCAGACAAAGATGTTTCACCTGGACATGAAGGACCACTTGGTGTCACAGCTTTGGATCAACCATCTGCAGTCCACTGGGTCACACCACAAGTTGGAAATTACAGCTACAGCTGATTCAGTAACCTCTGAATCCACTCAGGACATTTTATCTCACTTAGACATAATTTACTCTTCATTAAAGACTTGTATTTTATCTTGCAGTGTTTCTATATGATCTATAATTACCTTGTTTTATTCTGCTCATTATATTATGCATATAAATAGCACAGAGGTGTAGTCTGATTGAAGCTGATTGTCTTTTATTTTCACCATATATAATTGCTGCTGTTGCACCTGAATTTCCTTTAGTGCAGTCTTATCTTAACTAGTAGGCTATATCATACAGCCTATGGACAGTTTCTATGATCATGTGTTGTGCCATACCTTATTTGCTTCTACTGGTAGGTGCTGCTGAAATAAGAAAGATATTATGGCTAATTTGGCTTTTAGTTATGATTATGTAGTTTGTCATTTGTTCGGTCTTTTCGAATTTGCTAATTTGTAGAGACAGCGAAATAAAAGTAGAAATATGCATAACATTTCATTATACTTCCAATTTTAAGATAATAAAATGTTAAAATCTGTGTGTTCTTAAATTATGTATAGAAGCTTCCTACACCAGGTAATGACAGATAGAGACAGCGACGTCA
>NW_025735153.1:0-1478 GCF_021292245.1 Micropterus dolomieu
AATAAATACTTCCAACTAAACAAGAGCAAATACTCCCAGACTGATCAACACGATGGATGATGTATAATATTGCTTACAACTTATTACTCCTTGTTACTGGACTGAACGGAGATGGGCTCTTTGAATGTCGTTGAGATTGTTGTAACTTAACCAACTCTGCCTGATTCCGTGGTGAACAGTGGCTCTTGCAGAGAAGTGTGGTAGTGTAGTCTGTGGTTTACATAGGTCTGAATGGGCTCGAAGGAGCTCAGGTAAGAGTTTAAGCGGAACGTGCTGGTCTGTTTGCTTCGTTTAGGTTGAATCTGAGGGTATCTGAGGAGTGGACAGAAATGTTGGAGAGGTTTGTGTGCCGGGTGGGATCGTAGGTGCATGAGGCGGTGGTGAATTTCAAGCAACTTAAGAAACCGAAGTATGTGGAGAGGAACATAGCTTCAAGGGTCAAATCAATAGAGGGATCAGTCAATCAAATCAATAAGTATCCTGCGCAGAGAGTTCGGATGCAACGGGCGAGGAGGTCTGGTGTCAGGGGTAATTGTTTTGGAGTGAGCCAAGGTTCTGCTTTCCGAAGGCCTTGATTAGCATGGGATGTGGGGGTTAGAGATGGAAGGAGCAGGTGCTCGGGAAAGGAGTTTGATGCAGAAGTTTATCCAGCTAAGGTACAGGTGGATGGCAGATGTTATGGTTTGAGGACTGAGTGGGCGTTGGTGATGAAGTTGGTTAAGGATACAATGTTGATGGAAGGAAACGGCCGGCCGATCGAGGTGTGGAATGTTGTGAATGTACGCCACCCCGAAGGGGTTAAGGTAAGCAATAAGTACTTTTGAGCAACTTGAGCGTGTGAGTCTAAAAAGACGGTTGTGAGAAATGAAACAAAGGAGAGAGAAAGGGTTTGGAGGTTATATTCATATGTGCAGGTGGTTGAAATAGTGATAGAGAGAGGCGTGGTCCTGTTCCTGAACTTTAGTTCTATAACTTAATTTCTGTACCGGTCACATCTACACGCACAATGGTTTGTGTCAAGCGCACAGCAGCACAGACATTAACTGATCAGCCACACACACATGCTGAAAACGTGGATGAAGTAGACACAACACTTACAATTTGTAAACCTGATCACTCAGGTAAATAAACAGCTGCCACAGTGGGCTATATTTTTTTTCTTTTTGAGAGGTCTCTGAGAGAAAGAAGGTCTTGTAACCTGCAGCAGTTTTGGAGAGCTGATGCTAACTGGGGTCCAAAGAAAGAAAGAAAGAAAGAATTTTCCATGCATTAAACTAAAGTCAAGATGGTGCCGCATTAGCCAGTTGCTGCAGCTGGGACTGTGTGTGTGTTTAGTGTATTTCTTGTGTTCTGCAGGCTTCATTACTTCATTGGCAAGTGTGCTTTGACAAACAAATGAATGAAACACTAACCTGACTGTATGTGTGAGGGAGTGATTCATGTGGCAGCAGCCCTTTTTTTTTGGGGGGGGGGGGGGG
>NW_025735154.1:0-1478 GCF_021292245.1 Micropterus dolomieu
CACACGACAGACAGGAAGTCGGGACAGGATTGAGAGATGGACTAACACAGTGTTGGTCTTTTAATGCGATTTGTTAAAAAATGGGAAAACACAGGATCTTCAGGATTCTGTCTCTGTTTCACATGTCAAAGATTTATTTATTAATTTTTTTACGATCTCGATGTGTGTTTCTGTTCGTGCAGAGCTGTATGAGATCTTTCTGTCCAGAGCCAAAGAGAAGTGGAGGAGTTACAGTGAGACCAGTTCAGTCAACGACAGCGAGAGTGGTACGACACAGCACCAGTCTGACACTCACCTTTTTAGATATTAGATGAATAATCGGGTCTGAAATGAGCCTCTACGGTCTGACAATCAGCTGAACACGTACCATGAATTCTGAAATAACCTTTTGAAACGTTCCTCTCGTGTGTTTTTCCGTCAGAAGGAGCATCGCTGGCTGACAGAGAATCCAGTCTGGACCTCATCAAACTGGATATTTCCAGAACCTTCCCCTCTCTCTTCATCTTCCAGAAGGTAACAGATCTGTGACGGGTGTTGTGTTTCTCCTGTCTGCAGGAGAGGTATCTTTGCACTTATATATCATGCAACATCAGTTTCTACACAGTAACTTGTATTTGTTATGTAAGTAGACGCTATAAATTGTTGTCACTGCTTTTAAAATAACTAAATCCTTTAAACTTACGGTATGTATAAATTGCAGTCTGGTCTAATGTCGTTTGTTTATGTATCGTAATGTGCTTTGTCAAAATGCTGCTATTTTGGCCAGGTCTCTCTTGGAAAAGAGGTTTTAAATCTCACTAAGATCATCTGGTTAAATAAAGGTTAAGAAGAAGAAAGAGTGTGTAAAAATAGCCCTGGACATCCGATGTGCTTACAACTTACATCCATGTCTCTCAGCATCCCATTTGTTAATTGAGTTCATTTTAATATTCTATTAAAGTCGCAGAGATTTGAAACTTTGTAAATGTGTCATAATGAAACGCAGAGTGGTCTTTGAATCCTTCCTGGAAGAATCAGAAATACTTTATTAATTCATTATTAATCTATGATGTTTCAGAATTCATTAAGGAAAATAACATGACATGAAACAGAATCAGAAATACTTTATTGATCCCCTGTGGGGAAATTCTTTGTCACAATTGCTCACTTTCACATCAATTTATATTGGAATGGAATAATAATAGAAAGATGAAGCAGAAAATATAAAGAAATGTAAAAATAGTATTTACTGGTTGAGTTAATGTGGAATTAATTACAAATCCTTAAAAACTGCAGTATTAGGACAGAGTAAGCAGAGAATATTGCACATTAAGTAATAAAACAGATAATAGTGCGCAGAATGTGAAGTATTGCTCTACAAGAGTCTTTGTGTCTGACACTCTGGAGGAGTTAAAGACTTTGATGGCAACGTGTAAGAATTACTTCCTGAAATAACTCTGCAGAGTACAACACTGCAAAGTTTAAGATTAGGGTAAGGG
>NW_025735155.1:0-1469 GCF_021292245.1 Micropterus dolomieu
CCCCCCCCCCCCCCCCCCAATTAGTGAGAATGTACTGTCTGCTTTGAAAATGTTACTTAAGTCAAAGTATGTAAGTACAATCAGGACAAAGTACTTAAATAGAATTAAAAGTAGGCTAATTAATGTAGAATAATCCACCCATGTGACTGTTATACTATTATAAAAGATTATAGTTACTTATGCTTTAATGTAAAAGCAGGCTTTTACTATTGTAGGTGGAGCTAATTTTGGATTAATCTGCTAATCTCCATTATTACATTGATTGTTTGGTTTGAAAAAGTGCTGTCACAATTATCCAAAGCCCAAAGTTCTCATTATGTTTATTTTGCCCAACCAATAGTCCAAACATCGAAATGAAAATACAAAATATTTAAATAAGTAAGATCATCAAAAGGAAGAGCAGAAAATCACGATGTAGCGATGTGATTTTTAATATGATAAAACCCCTTCAGTACTGTGGAAGGGGTTACAAAAGTAAGATGTACAACAAACCACAGTAATATGTAAGAAGTGCCAGAAGACTGTGAAGACAACAGAGGGCAATACAACAACCTTATTTCACCACCTCAAGCAGAAGCACCCGGCCAAGTATGATGAGAGCCAAAAATCCCAAGAGGAGAGCTCAAAAGCTATTGTAAGAATAAAACCAAATACATCCTTCAGTATTTTATCATATCATCAAGAATAATATTATTGGAGAAATACCCTGAAATATAAGGGAAATGGTTTAAGGGCCACATCTATCCACACCTAGCTGGAACCATGAAATGTTTTTGCATAAATAATAAAATAATTGACTAATTGTTTCAGTTATATTAGTATATGCTGTTGGGTTGTTTAATTTATAACAAAACATCCTCTTTGTATGTTGTGTATGCACAAATCTAAATTTATAAAGTAACTGGTAACTAAAGTTGTCAAATAATTGTAGTGAAGTAAAAATATTTCCCTCTGAAATATAGTGGAGTAGAAGTAGAAAGTGGCATGAAAAAAACCCACACAATTGTGCCTCAATTTTGCATTTAAGTACAGTACTTGAGTAAATGTATTTCGTCACACTGCATTACGAGGCCTAGCTGTATACCATACCAAAGATCAAGTGATTTTAATAGACCTTCTTGGTGGCAGACATTTTGACACTTCATAGGAGGAAAAGCACATGTGTATTTAACATTAATGATAGCTGTGTTTTAAACTTGACACTACTAGTTTTAATGCAGGCTTTGCTACACTAAAACTGAAACCAAAAATGCATCATCAGGATCTTTTTCTCAGACTTTAGAAAACTCCTCCAGAGCCAGGCTGAGTAAACTCCCCATGCAGAGTAAGCTGACCTTCATGTGTGAAATCAGTGGTGTGCACCTTTAATATATCAACATCACAGTTAGGATTACAATGTCGACATCACTTGATTCAATTGACAGATGTAAATTTTTGTCTGAAAGCAGGTTTAATTTTTTGAGTACAAC
>NW_025735156.1:0-1466 GCF_021292245.1 Micropterus dolomieu
GGTACTAATTCAGTGGACGAACAAGGAAACGTGGTAAGTTTTAATGACACACACACACACACACACACACACACACACACACACACACACACACACACCCCCCCTCCAGGTGTGATTGTGCACACATCACCAACAGTGCCTGCCAGTGCCTGTGTTTTAAGATGATTGTGGTTTAAAAGCTTGTGTCCACACAGTGAAGACTCATTCACCCGTCTGTTCAGGCTCAAATGAGATCTTCACGTGCGCGTTGACCAGAGCCGAGCTGAAACGGTGGTTTGTGTCGGCACACTTCGGCACGTAGCTGCGAATGTCAGCCGCCTTTGTTTACCCATTGCTTCCTTTTGATGTGCGGTGGCGTTTTGCTCACCTCGCAGGTGGGAGGGCCTCTTCCTGTTGCATAGCACTCTGTAAGGGACACACGTCACAGGCGGCTGTGGCTTGTGTCCGTCAGAAGTGTTAACGTGGACAGACGAGCGAGGTAGCTGTCAGAGGTGTCGGTACGGGAAAGGAAGGAGCACACTTATCTCACCTTCTCCATCTTTTGTTCACGGTCCCACTGTAAGGCACGGGGCAGCACACTCGGCACGTAGCTGAGAAGTCACGTTCGTCTGAGCTGAGACTTTGGGAAAGTCAGGAACATCAAAGAGCCCAAATTATCCCACTTCCACACACGGATGACCATCACCTCCAGTCCTCTCAAGTCACCTAAAGGGACTGTGTCTAATGAAATATCATTTCTAACACATTAAGGTTTGACCAGATGTCTCATAGCTCAGATAAGCAGCGACGTTGTATTATTATTTAATCAGTCTGATCACCGGTTTGATCCCAGACCTCTGAACTGGTGCCAGAAGCAAAATATGGAGCCAACTTCTTCTTGCAGTGGTGTTATTGTCTTATTTAATTTATAAATGAAGTAACTTAATTAATTATAGTAATTTAAGTAGCCCCAATCTGTAACCGACAGCCCATTCAAACGTTAAATATTTGTACATTCATAATATGTTTGAGCATGGAAGTAGATTTTTGACCACATCTCAAGGTGGTTGACAGTAAGCTGCACGTCATGTAATCGATTAGTTGTAACTATTAAATTAATCGTTTTAACATCATTTTGAGTAAGAAAGAAAGTCCAATGTCTGTTTACAGCTTCTGAAAGGTGAATATTTCCTGGTTTCTTTGCTTTTAGGGATGCACCGAATGTTCAACCAAAATTGCAAAAAAAAACAGTTTCGGTATTCGGCTTAATGAATCAAAAGGCCGATTTTTAAATTTTACCAAACAATCACGTCGACATGTGTCCATATCTGTCACATGTCGGCAGTGTGGAAGCATTTTAAAGAGTCCGAGCCGTTTGCAGACGCTGTTCTGCTGAACTGTCTCCAGCACGTTTGCTCCATCTGTGGCTGACTTCTTAGAAAAGACCCGCTGTGAGTGTTTCTGTCTCTCGTCTGTGAGGAGATTAA
>NW_025735157.1:0-1745 GCF_021292245.1 Micropterus dolomieu
CATGCTGTTGCTCATTATAATTCACTGTAGGGAAAATGAGCACACAAACAACATTACAGCTCTGCACTGACAGATAAGAAAGAACGAAAAGAGCAGAGGAAAAACGGGTTGGTGCTCAGCTGTGAGTTTTGATGGAGACGGAGGTGTCATGTCCGCCGTGGGGCGCAGTCGCTCATCACACTGCTTAATGTCAGTGCGGCTGGGATGAGCCAAGAGCCAAATGAGCCGGAAAGAGGTTTCTAAATGGTGCTAACGAGCCGCAACTGTGGCCAGAGAAACCACGAGGGAGAGGGAGACAAAGAGAGAAAAAGTAAAGGGTTAGAAGATGACAGAAAGACAGAGTAAAGCAAAGACAGAAAGAATTAAAGGGTAAAAGAGTGAGAGAGCAACCTACAGACAGTGTGAGAGAAGAGAAACCGTGTTATAAAAGAAAGACTGTCAGTGTGTGAGTGGCAAGGCCACAGGGGAAGAGCTACATATAGATTTGATGTGAGCCAGGTGACCTTGTGCCGTGTGAAAGAAAAACCTCAGCTATCAGAAATTGGAAAATTTAGAGATATGGAGAATTATCACTAACGTCTGCAGCTATATAGAGCTTTTTTAGCCTCTACATTGTGTAGTTTTTTAATGACTAGCTCCTTTACTGAAAAATAACGGTTGATTCTGACTTTCATAGAAAGCAAACAAAGCACTGATATTTTATTGTACAATACCCACTGAGGACCAAACTGCAGACAGAATTACATAATGGCTGGAAATCTAGTCACGAATCTAGCATCTAGCTGTTTCTAAAATATATGTAGCCTAATGTTTTGCAGATTTTCATTAGGTGCAAGTCCGCTTTGGACCAAAGTATCTGCTAACAAAATGCAGTCTAACTGCTACTCTTGTGTTGAACTGTGCAATTTGTAGGTTGAAATGAACGTTTCATTTGAAGGATGCAACTTTTAGGTGAAAGCTCAACATTTAGGTTGAAGTGTGCTCTTTTTAAGTTGAAATATCAAACTACTGGGTTAAAGTTTGCAATTTTGAGGCTGAAATGTGTAACTATTGGAAAAATGGAGTGGTCAGTTATGTAATTTGTGGAAAGTGATGATCAAATTACTGACCAGAAACAGGCAATACATGTTGATTCAGCATCAACTGTAAACTGTAATGTCACCCTGCTCTTTGAAGCTAATTATCATCACCGACACAGAGAGAGAGAAAGTGAGGAAGAGAAGTCGGATAAAAGTGAGTGAGCGTTACCGACAGAGGCGAACACGTGAGAGGAAACTGCTCGGCTCTTCTCAGTTTGAAGTTAACTCTCTATGTGGGACACGCTTGTTATTTTTGGGCCACAATTGTGTGTGTGTGTGTGTGTGTGTGTGTGTGTGTGTGTGCACTTACCAACCTATCTAACAGTGGACCTCGACGTCGTTACACACCCACTAAGAGGGGACTAAAAAGTGAACAGGGGACATTTTTTAGGTCCCCTGTTGGACATGCTTTAAATCATGCTAAAATCATGTCTAAAACCATCTGGTAAATTTTTTAAACTATTGTCAAGAGGGGACCTGCAGGTGTGTGAGTGTTTAAGTCCATACTCAGCAGTGCCTCTAGTGGATCAAGCAAAGATTTTAACGACTCATTCACACACGTCGTTCTTAACACTCCCCTATAGAGTGAATGGCTTGCAGCCCCAGGGAGTCTATCAGACTGTAGAGGGGCTATTATACAAGCTACTCAGTAAAGAAAGCTGTCTC
>NW_025735158.1:0-1442 GCF_021292245.1 Micropterus dolomieu
ATCTGATCCTAATCTAGTTGTTTGGAAGGATCACACAACCCTATGTGTGGAGTAAAAAAGACAGCACACCAACATCAAAACCTCATCCCAACTGGGAAGTATGGTGGAGGGGGAATCATGGTTTGGGGCTGCTACGCTTCCTCAGGGCCTGGAAGGGTTGCAAGAAATTTGATCCAAAATTTCTCCTGACTGTTGTTCAGCTCTAATCTGCAACTACAGGAAATATTTGGTTGAGGTTATTGCTGCCAAAAGGGTTAACCTGTTATTAAAACCAAGGGTTCACTTTTTCCACCCTGCACTGTGAATGTTTACATGGTGTGTTCTCTAAAAACAAAAAAACATGTAATTGTTTGTGTGGTATTAGTTTAAGCGTTACTGTGTTTGTCTATTGTTGGGACTTAGATGAAAATCAGGTCACATTTTATGACCAATTTATGCAGAAATCCAGGTAATTCCACAGGGTTCACATACTTTTTCCTGCGACTGTATTTTACATTACTTGCATTAGAAACATACACTGGTATTTTTGCTCTTGCAAACATACCTTTAGGGTTTTTAGCATCTGTTTCTACCAGCTTTAATGAAACTATGCCTGGTTTCCTTCGCTTTAATTTGACGCGCACACACCATGCACAAATATTGGCATTATGTGTTAATGAAGATTGCACTTCTGCTGAGCCTCATGTGGTAACTCTTACTTAGCTGGGCCGAGCATGGAACCCATTTTGGCCACTGGTTGACTTATTTCCTGTACTAACAGTCTAACCTGGGAGTCATTTGCTGGCAAGGGCTGGCCATTTTTCTTTCAGCTGGGGCTTTTCTTAACAAACAACAGAGTATACAACATTCTAACCAGCAACAATGTGTAGATACAGTAGAGACAAGTCATTTCACTCTGCCCTTGGGCAGTGTTCAGGGTTTTTAACATAATCAGTGTTTCATATTTGTATACACTGAGTGACAACAAACCCACTTCTGGTTTATCCTTCCGTTAGTAGTTAGAGTAGTTCCGACTTTTGCTTTCATGTCAGTGAGTGAAGTATCACGGACTCTGTTTATCGTCATATTTTTGGTTTTACTAATACATCTAGAATTTAACTTAAATTGAGACACGCCTGGTCACATGGTAAAAGATCATAAACATAGTTAAGGTGTTTATATGCCGTTTTCTAGAAGAACACATTCTGTACTTTATTAATCCTGCAAGGGGAAATTCAATGTTTCAATGTTCTATCTAGTACTCAAGCTAGTATAGTTGTTTCAAAAACAGGGAAAAGCTCCTTCTCACACTGTGGAAGTGGCCAATGATGTTTATTCAATATCCTTGTGAAATAGATGGTGATTTCAGCTTGATGATGTAGTGAAAACCTTCAGGGCTAGTTAGTTAACTAATGTCACTGGTGAGCTAACCATTAAAATGCATGTCAGCTAGGAATATGTTG
>NW_025735159.1:0-1647 GCF_021292245.1 Micropterus dolomieu
ACATAATTGTCTAGCCGCGACATTAACAGTACACATGATATTAACACTCACTAGCAGGCGGACTGACGGTAACGTAATGGCGCTGGCGCTTTCGGCGCATAAAAAACGTGCGCGGCACCGTGAGGCTGCGCGCTAGCAACTTATAGGCTATATTAAAAATAGCATCGTCTAACAGTCAAATATCACGTGAAATATGATATTCCCAATGTTACAACAAGCAAAGTAGTTTCGAAGTGTTTTGGCTTACCTTAAAGTTTAATGCTTGATACCACGCATAGACACCACATTGCTCGAGAGGGTAGCCATCTTGGATAGATTTTTCAGGTAACGTCAGTTAGGATGGCACGTCATGACGTCATATCACGTGATCGACAGTACACTTAAAAATATTGAGTGAACCAGCGGTGTTCACTCAGAAATGCTGAGCCATGTAAATACAAAAATACATATTTGTTTATAGACATTAATAGTTTAAAGGTGGATTAACTCAGCAAGAGATTTTAACTGTAGCGACATCAGTCTTTATAAGCTAGTAGTACTGTTCGGGCTTACAGTGTGCTTTACGTTACCTGGTCTGTGCTTGTAAAATATCCACCTCGACTTGTAACGTCATTTCAAGTTTTTAACCGAGGAAAGTCTGTGCGAGTGAACACACGCAGGGGGGTGTTTCTTCTGACCATAAAAATAGTTTAAAACTACAATGAACCATCTGGTTTCTTCAATTTTCACTCAGGAGCAAAAATCTGCTTATAATTTGACATTTATCATAAGAATAGTCGATATTGAATGATATCAAATGTTTTATCGTGATAACATTTTCAGCCATATTGCCCGGCCCCAAGTACCAGCACCTATATCTTCCACTTCAAGCACTGATTATAGGTGGTGGCAGAAAAATTACCAGAATGCAGGAAATGAAGTGTTTAATGTTCTAAATCTTCTGGGGTAGGAACCCCAGACCCCCCATCATATACTTACACATCGAACGTTTTATCAAACCAGTGTACAATTTTCATCTTGTGAACCCAAAATTGTGTTTCTTCATGTTTCATGAGCTAAGTGTATGTCACACTCCCTATGTCCCCGTCAACACAAAGTTACACTCTTGCCCCCTACACTCCATCTTTTTCATAAACCCCGAACACATTTCAGGCAAAGAAAATTTTCTTGCCTGAGGTTTAACTTTCAAAAAACGCCGTATTTTATTTTCATACTGCATATTGCTGTAGCTCCTCTTTTCACCCTGTGTGTCGAAGGCTTCGTTTTAGCTATGGAGTGATACAGCTTGTCACTAAATGATCTTTGTTGGGAGTTGCACATGCGCAGTTCCTAGTTAAGGACTACTAGCCAATCGCCAATCGGAAGCAGAGATGGGCAGGTCAGCGAGAAGCCAGTAAACAGCTTCGATTCAGCTGTAGGCTACATGTTGCCGACCAGCTTGGCAACATAGACTGGAGCAAGAGTTTCAGAGTGAGTTATTAATCTGTAACAAATGTATTTTTCATCCATAAGGATATGAAGGATAACTGAGCTCTGTCTCTACATCACAGTAACAACTTTATGTCCATTGACTGCTTGGAGGGTAGCTAGTGTTTGGAAGGGAGTTGGACTAGCCGCTTGGTGAGCGTTAAATGAGGCGCATTTAGC
>NW_025735160.1:0-1420 GCF_021292245.1 Micropterus dolomieu
AACACCTATAGACTTTTCCCTTCTTCAAACTCTCTTTATGTTTGAGAAACATCCTATTGCTCGATAGCACTGTCCACCCACTCTTTTCCCTCCATTCTCTCTTTGCCCCAGCTCCCTCCTCTCCCTGTCTCACTTTCTCTCCCTTCCTCAGAGCAAATGACAAGAAAACTCACAGCCTCTTTCTATACCTTCCTATTTTCTCCCGCACTTCATGCATCAGTGAATACTGACTCAGGGTGGTAAGCTGCTGAAAACAAGACCAAGAAAAAAAAACAGGAATGAGGGAGATACAGAAGTGAGTGTTTCTTTGAGTCTCTGTGTGAATATTTAACTCATTATTGCTTTGGAGAGCAAATGATATCCGTGCTCCTCTGCAATGTGTCTAGGTAGGTATAATAACTATGTTCAACCTACAGAAGTCTAGGCTGTGTCTGTTTAAAACTACAATGCTACTATGTGACACATATGTCTGCTGATCAAGCCTGGAACACCTGGTACATGCTGTGACGTTGAGGCAAGGAGTCCCGTTTTTGTCCCCTGAGAAACTGACCTTATACACTCACTTAGATATACAGCAGAGTTTCCTGTTCCTCCACTTTATACACCACACTCAGGCACAATGAAGTCTTTGAGCAAATTTAAGTAAAGGAATTCAGCTAAACAGGAACCAACAATCCTGAGCTGAGAGAAGATTGTTCAATAGTTCCTCACCGCAGTGCTTCATTACTATTGGCTGGGAAATCAATAAGAGACTGAGACTGAGCTGTAATTGGTTGCCAAAGACTGCAGAAACACACATTCGTGCAAACACATGTACAAAGAGATAGACACAAATACCATGTGGGAATAGCAAGTTCAGGCTTCGGATCAATTCTAATTTTAACTGATTTATTCATTCCAGCTCAGCTCACGGTGTCATAAGAGCCATGCTTTCTGTTCTCAGTTGGATGTACTGCAGAGATCTTACAACTCTGAGGTTTGAATTTGTGTGCAACTCAACAAGGATTAACCACTATATTACATGAAAGAACTTTTCTATGGCAGAAATGGTGAAATAAGTGTTGTAATTGTGGGTGTATATACATGTGTGTATCCTTACATATTTGGTCTCAATCTAACATTATCGAAGCCTTCACTCAGTGTATAACATTAAAGGATAAGGGCGCTGATATTCTTGCGTTATTGTAAATTCCATAAAAAGCCTGACAAAGCTTATTCTTCTGTCCTATAGACCTCCATTCCAGACAGGAATTCCAGACAGGAATAAGTATTTGAACACCCTGCTATTTTGCAAGTTCTCCCACTTAGAAATCATGGAGGGATCTGAAATTGTCATCGTAGGTGCATGTCCACTGTGAGAGACATAATTTTAAAAAAAAATCCAGAAATCACTATGTATGATTTTTTAACTATTTATTTA
>NW_025735161.1:0-1418 GCF_021292245.1 Micropterus dolomieu
TGAGAACAATTATTATTCATCCTGTTCGTTTTACAAATCGCATCTAACCCTCATAATTGTAATGAGGTACCTAGAAATTCCCACCTTTGAGATGATGCATCAAGGAAACGAAACGACCACTTTCCACACCGTGAGAAGCTCCAACACATGTATGTGGAGAGGCACGTGGGCCTGCCACAGACGGCCCACCACCTGAGAGAAGCAGGTCCTGCCCCACCCCATCAGGGAGGCGTCTGTGAAGACCGAGATGTGGGACATGGCCCTGCCCAGGGGGACCCCGACTGACAGAGAGAGGGGGTCCCGCCAGTAGGCTAGATCCAAACCCACAGACAGAGGAATGGCAACCAGGCGCCACTTCTGTCTCACTGCGTCTACACGCAGGCAGATTAACCACCGCTGTAGCCTCCTCAAGTGCATGAGGCCCAAGTGGATCACCAGGTGAGCCGCTGACATGAGGCCCAGGAGCATCATGACTGAAAGCGCCCTCCCCACCCTTGGTGGAGCCACATAGCGGAGCAGCTCTGTCAGAGCGTCCACACACTCCTGGGAGAGCCACGCGCTCCAGAGAGGAATCCAGCACCACGCCCACGTAGGTGAGCGTCTGGGAGGGAAAAGAAGCACTCGCTGGTCATTTCATCCGGAAGAGAGAGCTCTTGGGCCGGGGGAACAGACAGCTGACAGTGGGCGGCTACCCTCTGGATGATGGCAGAAAACTCTCTGACAAGGCCGCTGATGGAAGGCAGGAAAGTGGAGGCCGGCAGTGGGACGGAAACCTCGCCAGAGAAGGCTACCTTGCGGTCCCCCGCCTTGAGGTCAGCGATTGCCGGGGCCAGTGAAAATAGGGAGCCACTGGGGGACCCGTGTATGTCAGAGGCGGAGCCGTACGACTCGAGCTCTTCTGGCAGCAGCAGGCTGAGGGCTTTGTCCAATGAGTGTGTGGGCTCCTACACCTCCTCCTGAACGGTGAAATTATCTGCCCGACACTGCCACGTATGGAAGGAGCGGTGCCTCGCCCTGGGCCGATAAGCTTGTTAGCAGAGATCGTTTCTCTTTTTCTCTCTTCGTATCTTCTGCCCTTTAGAACGCTCTTAGACAGCTCAGTGCTGAAGAAGAATGGGAGCCGAAGGCTGGGTCTCACTATATATATATATATATATACACACATATATATATACACACATATATATATATACATATATATATATATATATACATACATATACATATATACACATACATATACATATATATATATATATACACATATATACACATACATATATATATACACATACATATATATACACATATATATATATATACACATACACATATATATATATATACATACACATATATATATATATATATATACACATACATATATATACACATATATATATATATATACACATACA
>NW_025735162.1:0-1417 GCF_021292245.1 Micropterus dolomieu
AAAAGAAAACATACAACATGTCTCTGCCATTAAATTGTTTCCTACCCAGAAGTTATTGTAAACAAACACTGTCATTGGTTCTAAACATTACAGGCTAACTACAAGATGAATTGTATTCAATTTACCCTGCATTCATGTGCTGTTGGAATAAATAGAAAAATGTGTTCCCGACTGGGAAAATTAACTTGAATGCCCCCTCAAGTCGGAACAACAACTCAGAAAGTCTGTGAAACTTTTGGTACACGACTTGTCTAGCTGAAGTCATATTATGCAGAAACATGGCGGATGAAAGTAAATACTTTTTATTAACTAACATAGTGCACATCCATTTTTTGATCACATGTAAACTGTAATATGGTATTAGATTGTAACCATTAGTTGCCCAGTTAGAATGGCCTAGATTTGTTATTTAAGCATAAACCATGATAACAAGTCATGTAAAGCAATATTTTAGCGGTGTTAGGGAATGTACTGGTAAAGCAACAAATCTGGGACAAAATCACTAAAATAAAAGCTTAAAACTGTTTCAGCATACTTGGATAGCAACATCACATATGTAACATCCCATCACCCAGACGCTACAGAAAAGAGTTGTTTCCAAATTACAACTTAAAGCTCTTGAACACACCGAAGTCGTAAGAATGACTTCCTGACTTGGGAAATCCGAGGAACACATGAACGCAGCATAACTGACATTGTCCCTTCCAGTCATTAGTCAGATTTGTGACCAAACAAAATGTTTACACACATCCTTTTCCTACTCTTTAAATACCATTGTTGGAGCATTATCTCTCATGTATGTAAAGTAACTATATAGCTACAGCTCGCTAGCTGCCAGTTGGCTTAGTTTAGCACACAGACAGGAAGGAGGGGGAGACAGCTAGCCTGGCTCTGACCACAGGTAACGAAATCTACCTACCAGCACCTCTGAAGCTCACTAATTAACATTTGTTTAATCTATGCAAAAACTGCAGGGTAAACATGACACGTCACAGTGTTATGGTGGGTTGTGCCATTTCTTGATCGGGCATAGTAACCAGGATTCACAGCTGCCTCTGGCAATGTCATGGACACCAGAAGACTCCAGGAAGTTACTAAGAAGAAAGCAAATCAGTGTATTTGTATTCTAAAATGTTCAACTATTCTTTTTATTTAGTTTTTCTGCAATCAGTTTACTGCTTATTATCTAATACCGTTTTCAGTTTCACAATAGCTTCCACTAAATAATTCAGGCTGAGTCCAGTATTGAACCTTTACTGTTTAGCATGCTACACAGCGTGCACCCGTACATGCACGGTGAAGGCAGAAGATGTGATGTATAGTGTGTACAAGAGACACTATATATATATATATATATATATATATATATATATATATATATATATATATATATATATAAGAAGGCTAAATAAATCAA
>NW_025735163.1:0-1415 GCF_021292245.1 Micropterus dolomieu
ATATTTTTTTAGTACCATTGGATCAAAATAATGAAGTATGGAGAAACAAAAAATGTGCGAGTGTTAAACAATATTTTTAAGCATAGTGCACTTAAAAAAATTAAGTTACTTACCTTTAAATGTTTAAGTTTGATTAGATTGTAACTTTTAAAAAAATCTAACTTAAAAATATTAAGTTACTTACCTCAAAAGTTATTATGTAATCAGTTTCTACAAAAGTTTTGAGTACTATGAACTTATTGGGGTTTACAGTGTACTTAAAAACAAACATTCCTAAAAAAAAAGAAAACCCTCCACTTGGTTTGGTCCTGTGATGTCATCCATGACCTCACCAATTAGGGCTGGGTATCATTACTCAATACCTTTAAGGTATTTACTGAAATAGCGCAGTATCGAAACTTCTTCAGTCAAACGAGCACTGCATCCTTTAACAGTACATTTTTATATGCAATTCACACCACTTGTCACTGATAGGGCTGGTTATCATTTTACAATATCAGTACCAAAACCATTACCCTTAAAGTGAAACTGATTCTACTTCATTCAAATGCCACCTGTTGAAGCCATAACAGTGGACTGGTGTTATTATTTTTACTGCTGTTATGGACAAGCAAGGTGATCTATTGTTTCTTTTTTTATTGTTTGAAAAAACTGTTCCGTAAAAATATTGGGAAATTGTATCAGATCACTCCTCATTCTAATTAGGTCATCCTCACGTGTAGTATCATCTCTTTTATTTGAAAAAGAGAGGAGGAAATAGTTTAGTGTGAGTTGTGGAAAAGGAATTTGAGGAAGTTGTTGATACGTTTGCTGAAAGTAAACAACGGAGAAGAATTTTGTTAACTTTGGATCAATAAATCTCGAAGAACTGAATCGAAGGTCTCCACGAATACTTTTTTTTTTTATTGTTGAGTCGCAAACCTCCTCCAAAAAGATGACAGTAAGAAGTAGAAAACGAGTAAGGAGTCAGCTTAAACAAGTCACTAAACTACACTAAAGAAGCAAGCAAAGGAAAAGAAAGCCTGCACATCCAGCCATCACACTGACTACAGTTGATATAAGCAGCCGGAGGCTCTGTGAGTAAAATCCGCTGCTGCACTACAAAAGCGTTGAACTGATATGTTGGAACGCAGAAAGACTTCTTTTATACATATGTGGATGACCAGGGAATGGAATATGAAATGCTCAACTATGAAATTACTATATGAAATGCCTCAAATTTGTACTTTGGTGCAGTTCCTGGGTAAATGCACTTACTTTTACTCAAACACTTACTACTGTATGAAGTTACTTTCCACCAACCGAACAAAGAGCCCCTCTCTCTCTCTCTCTCTCTCTCTCTGTTTGTGTGTGTGCGTGTGTGTGTGTGTGTGTGTGTAATGTAAGTGTAGGTGTGTGTGTGTGTGTAAAAAAAA
>NW_025735164.1:0-1515 GCF_021292245.1 Micropterus dolomieu
TAGATGGTGGAAGGTCATTCCACAACCTAGGGGCAACAGCCTGAAAAGATCGGTCACCTCTAGTACGGTAGCGAGTGCGTGGAACCGTCAGCAGGTTCTGATCCACAGACCTCAGAGCACGCACAGGGGTATAACGCTGAATCAGGTCACTAATATAGGGTGGAGCCTGGCCATGTAAAGCTCTGAAAACTAAAACCAAAATTTTAAAATTTATCCTATAAGACACTGGTAGCCAATGAAGTTCTTTTAGGATTGGTGATATGTGAGACCTCCTATTAGTACGTGTTAAAATTCTGGCTGCAGAGTTTTGTACTAATTGCAGTCGAGAAAGCTCCTTCTGGTTTAGGCATAAAAATAAACTATTACAATAGTCTAACCGCGACGACACAAAGGCGTGAATGATTTGCTCCAAATCATTTCTTGAAACTATATTTCTAAGTTTTGAGATTTTCCTGGTGTTACAAACTGACACCAACGGGTCTTGACCATTCTTCCATATGCGAAGACTTGAAAGTGAGAACAGGTTGATCTTGCCCAAGGGCAAAGAGTGGCTATGGAGTGACATCCCAATTCTCTTTTCATCCCAATCTGCCAAAGGGTTACAGGTGTGTCGCTTTCATTTTATTTTAGTTTTGCCTCATTGCCTTTGCTTCTTCCCATCAGGACCGTCAGTGGTAAGTAGTAAAGGTGAACCGGGTACTTGTGACTTTGGAGTAGCAGCCACATGGTGTATTACAACTTCTAGGTTCATCACATGACGCATAATGGCCCCAACTTTTTCCCAAACAGTCATCGGAAATACATGACTGTAATACAGTGAATATATTTCGTCTGTGCACAAAAAATTACTCTTTTTATAATCAGAATTTAATCCAATAACATTAGGATGGTCTATAAGAGCCATATGATTGGATTGTTTTATCCCGTTCATGAGCCAATAGAAAGTCAGGTGGTGAGACTTCCCAATTATTCCCATTCTAACAATTTGGAGTTACGTTGATGTTATCTTTGATATTTTGGATGGAGGTTGGCTTGGTACAAGTCTTTTGTTTGTTTCATCATCTTTTTACACTAGAATAAAGAAATAATGCAGGTTGCTGTGTGTGCTTTACACACATTTTCCCCATTGCAGCTAGCCTCATTAACAAGGCCTGGGTCCCTCACTGACTTCCCCCTTCCCTCTCAAATACTGTATATCTTTGAAAATGTAAATATTATTTCATTTCACATCATTGCACATACCTAGTATATTGCACATATTTGTTGTGTTAATAGTTATTATTCTATATTTAATATTTTGTCAGTCTATCCCATATTTATACCTTTCTTTATATATTTCTACAGTTATTTTTGTCAACTGTGGCTGTGTTCGAAACGGGCTAAACTGCTGTCTCAGAAGGTGTCTAACAGGACAGCAAGGCATCGAGTGCTGTTTGAAACTGCTCGAACGATCTCTTCCTGTCTCCTGAGATGCCTTCAAGCTGCCCCAGTAACGGCCAGTTTTGAAGGCAGCAT
>NW_025735165.1:0-1393 GCF_021292245.1 Micropterus dolomieu
AAAAATTGAAGGTGATATGGTTGTCTACTGAATTCAGATTACAATATAGTATTTTAGCTCAGGGGTTTCCAACCTCTTCTACACCGTGGACAACTTTCAGATCAACAATTCTGTTGCTGATCAACCAAGTTCAAGACAAATATAGTAAAAATATCTACAATAAATCAATTACATTGGTTTGATTGTGCTTGTCATTGATTAATTTATTCATGAAGTCATTTTTTATTTATTCGGTAGCAGTAGTTGTGCCAAGCCTCATGTACTGTTGAGTCTTCTTCTTTGTTCCATTTTTATACTGTAACTAGTGTTATTTGAGGTTAGTATGATTTTTGTATGAGTTTCTTGATGTCAACGGGATGAGATATGCATGTTAAGTAAAATATTTAGCTTAATTAATATTTAATTTAAAACATTTTAGTGAATAACATTCACCAAGTCATGTTACACTACTAAGTCTGTGCTATAATCTTCTCTCCTTTTGTCCATTCTCCATTATTTCCTTCTGACAGACTGCCTCATTGATCATCAAGTTGTTATCAAGATTCAAGTGGTTTGATAATCTAGACTGTAAAAAGCTTAATCCACTCATTTCAGTAAAGGAATACAATTTCCATCATTATTTATGCCGCACCAGTTTTCCGTTTCAGTTCAGTTTTCAGTTTTATTGGTCATATGTGGGTTAACAGAGGGTCAACGATACAATGAAATGTGTTAGATGAGAGAAACACAGGTCACACCAGCAATAAAAGCACAAGTATTTAAATAATTTAAAATTAAAATAAGATGAGAAATAGAAATATAAGGATGGAATAAGATGAAGAAATAAACTGGGTAAATCTCTGTTCACTATTACAATCATTAAAAAGGAAAATCAGTAGGGCTATATAGCGTTACATTCAGTAGTAATTTAACAACTAACATTACATTAGGAACAACCCACAGTCTACATTTTTCTGGATTTGTTTTAGGTTTTAGAAAGTTAATAAATCGTACTTCTCCTTTCAACCTCTCTGGGTAGCGACTTTCACTATAACAAATGGCCGAAGGAGCAGCGTTTGACCATATATGGAAAAATACAACAAAGCAACTCAATGCATTTAGACATGTAGACGCGGTCAAGACAACTTGCTGAAGTTTACCAACAAACAGAATCAGGAAGAAAGGGGATTTAAGCAAGATTTTCACACGCAATCATCTCTAGGGTTTACAAAGAATTGTCCGAAAAAGTGAAAATGCCTTGTTAATGTCAGAGGTCAGAGGAGAATAGGCAGATGGGTGCAACAGGTGTACAACAGTATCGAAAATGAGATGTGTGATAATCCAGGTCCAATAGCAGCAGTCTTGAGGGCTAAATGTATGCAGTCAATGCAGAACAGATTACAGTACAACTGGC
>NW_025735166.1:0-1393 GCF_021292245.1 Micropterus dolomieu
CTTTTACATGATACAATTTGTAATGCTTTAATAATATCATAAAATCATCTAATTAACGCAATTTCAGTGTAGGAATAAGTACCAATCAGTGATGAACACAATGATTTCGAAGCTCTAAAATTAAACAAGATCAGGATTGTCTTGGCAGTCTCAGGGGACTGAATGTATAGCTGGGTGTAAGTCTTTAACAGGTAGTCCAGTTGTGTCACCAGGTCTTAGAGCTGCAACAATTAGGCAATGAATCTGTTAGTTGATCAACCCATAATTAATTAAACCATTTTGATAATTAATCATTTTTAAGACATTTGTCAAGCAAAAATTCAAACATTTGATTGTTCCAGCAAATATGCTACTTGTCTTCGTCTTAACATCATAGTAAATTGAATATCTTTGGGTTTTGGATTCTTGGTTGGACAAAACCATCTCAGGCGTTTTTCATTTTCGGAAGTTTTACAGATTGAATGAGCTGACAAGTTCATTAATTAGGAAAATAACAGTTGCAGCACAACTAGGTTTAGTTATATGGTGCAATTTATCTGTAATATCTATAGATTAGTTCATTGAATGCAAATGGCCCTGAATATATTACAAAACCAGTCAACAAATTGCAGAAAGTCTTCAGCAGAGCTTTGTGGGGGGTTTAGTAATGAATTGCAGATCTGAAGCATTTCAGGAACCGGTAAGTGCTTCACCAGTTCTGCTTTTGTGAGGGCTTGCAGCTGCTGTTTCCTGCCTTGCACCAAGCAGGTTAACATCTCACAGTTTAAAAGGTAACACCAGTTCTGCTTTATATCGCTCAACTTTTTTAAGTCAAACAAGGTTTAGTGCACACACATCCAAAAAACTTCTACAGGTGCTGGATCAAAAAGCAAACACAAGGCAAGTACTATTAGCTTCCAGCTATTTAAAGACAGAGCTCTAAATTTCACAGATTACTCAATTGAAATAACTGGGAACTATTGTTACAGTGTACAGACCTTTGTCAGGTCCTTAAGTCAAATTTTTAAAAGCCACAGAATTTGTTCAAATTGTCCTACAGCGATGTCATACTTGAATATCACCTACAAGACAAGCATAAAGTACTAACTTAGACTTTAATACTTGAGTTCTTTATAATCTAATTTGTTAAAACATCTGGCAAAAAATCTACATATTTGTTAGGCTCATACCTACATGAACCATTTCAACAGAAGCCTCCTCTAAATTTATTTAGGCAGGAACTATAACTGATGAAGTGTGACAGAATTGGTTTCATTTCATTCAATGCTGTTTACTCCAGGACACTCACTCACTCATGGGAGAACCTATAGACACACACACACACACATATATTTTTCTCACATTCGCACTGACTCTCTTACATGCATGAGCACACACACACACACACACACAC
>NW_025735167.1:0-1388 GCF_021292245.1 Micropterus dolomieu
AATGAAATAAACATTTGAAATATATCAGTCTGTGTGTAATGAATGAATATAATATCCAAGTTTCACTTTTTGAATGGAATTACTGAAATAAATAAACTCTTTGATGATATTCTAATTATATGACCAGTACCTGTAATGACGCATGAGTTAAATAAATAATAAATTAAATTAAGATTATACTAATTTGTATTAGAAGTGCCTGGAGATCAATTCACCGTCTTTTATCAGTAACTTGCAGTGTTGCACTTGAAACCCCCCGGCACAGTGTATTGATACACCCTGGAGTACTACATCTAGAAAGCTTTGACAGAAAAAAATGTACCCATTTGTCATGAATCTTTCTGTTTCATATTATCGATTAAATAATGTAATTGACAATGTATTGTTAGAGCAAATGCAGGTTATTCATGTTCATGATCTTCCTCTTTTCTCAGCTCCGTTGGGCTATGTGTCCAACTTCAAAGTGACATCCTACACCAGTACCTCCATAGATGTGGAGTGGAGTCCCATTGTTGGCGCTACCGAGTACAAACTCTCTTGGAAGTCAGGTGATATATTTGCCCATTATTTTCTCTGCTCCATCTCCAATATGGGGACTATTTATGTTTTCACAGGTCAGTCAAATTTACTTTCTGTTTGTATACTTGTCAGACAACCTTTTGATGCCTTTAAAGACTATATATCTAAAAAAACAGGAATGGGAACTGTGGGAGTCACTCAATATTCCTGCATTGTAAATAATATTGTGTTATGTGTATCTGTGCTTATGTACCTTCCTGTTTACAGATGATAGCAGCCCTCTGTCCCGTTACCTAGACCATAGTGTTCTTTTCCATCGTATCGAAGACCTGAACCCACAGTCCACCTACACAATCACCATCTGTGCAGTGTACAGCAACTCAGAGGGACCAGAAATCTCCTTATCTCAGCTCACAGGTACAGAACGGAAGTTAGGTCTTGCAGTTTATTTTAACTGATTGTGATTCATCTTTAGATCTAAATAGCTCTGTGCAGCTGTGCATCCCTTTGTAATTAAATGGGTAGGGACAGTGGGTTTCTCAATCCCATGCCACAGCAACCCTTGTGGTGTCTTTGTTTGACTGACAAGTCATGTACTTTGGTCTTCCTATTTTAACCACAGTTCGTGTCATTGTCACTTGTTGTATGTGTCACTGAGTCCAAGTCAGCAGAGCTGCTATCAATTTATCAATGTCACTGTCAAAGTTGGTATGTTACACCAGCTCCAAGTGCCAAATTTATTACACTGACAAATGATAGTGTGTGAATAAACCAGCTCATTCAGCTCAGAGATTTTGGATTGCTCTAAATTTAATTATGTTTTTATAGATATTTTATGCATTATGAGTGGAACTGATTAGAATTTTGGG
>NW_025735168.1:0-1381 GCF_021292245.1 Micropterus dolomieu
CCCCCCCCCCCCCCCCCCCCCCCCCCCCCCCCCCCCCGCAATGGCCGTGCACAAAAACACACGATTCAACTATCAGTTGACTATAGGCAGGACTTCACGATTCTGACAGGGACAGCCCTACTTAAAATTATTATTTTTTCAATACATTTTCAAAAACTCCTTGCCTTGCCTCTGTCGTTTCTATTTTTTCAACTATTACTGGACAGCATACCCTAACAGACGCTGTAAGTACTTTAAGACACTATTTTTTTTTTTAGAGCGCCTTGCAGTTAGGATGATGGTAAATGGTTTTACAGTGGAGGGTAGGGGGGTGGGAGGGTTGTTAACCTTGTGTAGTTTGTTGACATGCTGCAGGTGGTGGCCTGTTGAATGTCCAGCTGAGCCAGGAATGTGGAGGCCCTTTGGGTGCAAAGCAGCCAGGATCAACTGTGCAGGCAGAAGAGGGTTTTCCTATAGAGCTAACACTGATATTATTTGTATAATAAAGGTGTTACAAATTAACAAAGTCATTGTTTAAAACATTAAAGCAGCATAATAGGCTTCAAAGCATTCAACTGCAAAGCAACAACACCACACAGCCTGGTCTTTAGGTCACAGTATGCACTATGAGAGGGGTTTAGTTCAGTGACAAGCTGAAGATCAGCATAATGGCAGACAACTGAGCTGCACAATCTGAGGACCCTTTCTCATTGGGCCCTGGGGGTCTCCTTCTGATTTATTGCTGTCCCTCCGACCACCTGTGCAGACTTTTATGAGCTTGCTGAAGTGAAAGCGTGCTGTGACACTGTTGTCAGAGCTCGCTCCAGACGCTGAGACGGGGCGCCGCCGTAACTTGTCCCTCCATAGGTTGTGCAAAGCTTACTTAGTTTGCTGGGAACCCTGCAGAGATAGGCATGTGCCAGAGGAATTCAGGGGTCTAATAGTAGCTGTGTTTTTAGACTTCTATAGCTCACATCTGCTACTGTCTTCTAGCTACGTTAGTGGTGGAATGTAACTAATTACATTTACTAAAGGGCTGTACTTAAGTACACATTTTAGGTACTTGTACTTTACTTGAGTATTTCTATATCGTCATACTTTTTTACTTCTGGTCAACTACAAATCAGAAGGAAATATTGCACTTTACTCTACTTTTTACATTTATCATTCATCTGAAAGCTGTAATTAATGCCACTTTAGAGATTAATATTTTACAAATAAAACTAATTATGAGATTTTAAAATATTATGCATTATTATATATTATAATTTTGTGAATTGGACTTTTAATTTGATTTGATTGACCTAAAGCCCGATGACCCCAGCGTCTCGATGCGGATCTCAGACTGTCTCTCGGACATCCGCATGGATGAAGGCTTGCCACCTTGAACTAAACCTCTCTA
>NW_025735169.1:0-1652 GCF_021292245.1 Micropterus dolomieu
TCATCCCATTATTGCATGTTACTAACACAACTTCTCCCCTTTCCGGTAGTCTTGTGCTTTCTCGTCCCTCTCCTCTCTCCTCCTATCACTTCCTGCAGGTGTTTCTGGCTCTGGAGCTGTGGAGTCTGGATCTGTGGCTGTGGGTCACCTGCTTCCCCCGTGTTCCTGCTCGACAACCTCTGCTACAACAACTATTGTTACTAGTCCTATTGTTATTATTGTTATTATAATCATTAACATTACGATTATTATCATTAACACTACTATAAATATCTGTACCATTTTTCATTTAGTCTATAGCAACATCACCTTTACTGTCTGTACCTCTGTGTGTGTATATTGTGTAGGCTGTCTCCCTCCCCTCTCTCTCCTTCCATCCCTCTCTCTTTCTCTCTGTACCTCTTTCTTGCCCTCTCTCTCTCGCCCCCTCCTGCAGCATAGAGGCGAAGTGTCAGATCGACGTGCTCTATTTTGTTTTCTTTCTTTTTTTTTGAGGAACTCCGCCACGTTTATGTGGAGAGGCATGTGTCCCTGCCACAGACTGCCTACCACTTGAGAGAGACAGGTCCCGCTCCAATCAGGGAGGCGTCTGAGAAGACCGAGATATGGGACGTGACCCTGCCCAGGGGAACCCCGACCGACAGAGAGAGGGAGTCCCGCCAGTAGGCCAGATTGGAACCCACAGACAGAGGAACAGCTATCAAGCGGCGTCTCGACACGCAGGCGGATGAACCACCCCTGCAACCTCCTAATGTGCAGGAGGCCCAGGAGGACCACCATGTGAGCAGCCATCATGAGGCCCAGAAGCCTCATGATCGACAGAGCTGTTACCACTGCCCGTGGGACAACACGTCGGAGCAGCTCCACCAGAGCCTGGAGAGTGGAAGGAGGCAGAGGCAGAGGCAGACACAGTCGCCGGAGCACGAGATGGGCATCCACCTGCATCACTGTCAGCTTCTCACCCAGCAGGGTGCTTTCAACACCGGATGGTGTTGGAGAAGTCAAAAAACATGACCCTCACAGTGCTCGCCGGCTTGTCCAGGTGGGCGTAGATGCAGTTGAAAAGGAAGATGATGGCATCCTCAACTCCCAGTCAGGGCTGGTAGGCGAACTGGAGGGGGTCCAGAAGACGTCTGACCATGGGCCGCAGCTGTTCCAGAACTAGCTTCCCCAGGGTCTTCATAATGTGGGAAGTCAGTGCCACAGGTCCGTAGTCCTTGGAGCCACTGGGACATGGTGTCTTTGGTACAGGCACGAGGCAAGATGTCTTCCACAGTGCAAGGACCCTTTGAAGACTCAGGCTCAGGTTGAAGAAATGGTGAACTCCACATAGCTGGGGGGCACAGGCTTTGAATACCCCGGGTCAGCAGTGAGGCACACAGAGGTCACAGGTGGGGGAGAGGAGGAGTCATCAGACTGGAGAGAGCTGTTAATCTGAACGTCAGAGGAGGGGGGCGTAGGGGTCTCCCAGGAGGGTGGGGGACAGTGAGAAGAAGGAGGAGGGGAGAGTAGTGGAGTTGGAGATGTTTGAGGGCAGACAGCTGCTGAGTTAGTGGGGAGATGGGCAGGAGCCATAGCATAAACAACAGATGCCTTCAACTCCTCTGCTGCCAGTCGGTCTGAAGCTAGTGATGTTCCTCATGTTCCTCCAC